>NC_135808.1:63890238-64167826 GCF_964213995.1 Mustelus asterias
GAACACCACGACCCTCACAGTTCCGTTCAAAGACATGCCACATCCTGATGTATCTTCAATCCTGGAGTGTCACTGGGTTAAAATTCAGCAGCTTGCTGCCTGATGATACAGTGGGAGTACCATCAGCAGGCACACAGCAGCAGTTCAAGAAGGTGGCTCACCACCACTTGCTCTCAGCTAACGAGGGAAGTACAAAGAAATGCTGATGTGACCCATATCTGAAGAATACATTCAAAATAAACAGCCTTGATCTTTAAAGTGACAGAATTTAAAGTTGCAGATTACTAACTCTTTTTTTTGCTTGATGGACAGTTACTAACCCTTCACTTGTATAATTATTTCCAGTGCTATAGCCTCAATTCTACGAGCCTGGCTAGACCAGTGCTCAGAAGACTTCCGCCAAGTTCCAAATTACACATGCCTCCGGAAGGTTCTTGCCTACTTGAGGCAGACGATGCCAGGATCTGACCCTGAGCAACGGGCACAGAACCTCCTTGATCAGCTTCAGAAGGAAGAATTAGGAGAACAGGAGCTTGACAGTAAGATATTAATTCTTGCATTGCAAAGCTAAAAACTGCTTGTCAAAGCAAGGGAGGTGGAGTGGCATTTTGGGGACCAGAAAATAGGACGAACTGTTCAAAAGTCCATTTGCTTCAGTGAGGCCAGAAAATTCTGGTGGATGGTGGGTGGGTGGGGGCGGTGGTGGATGGTGGGCTTTTTTTTTTAATCGTGTTTGCAAATACTACTCTGAAGCTTATTTTAATTTCATCTTTCAAAGCTTATTTATGCCACGCACATGGAATAACATCAAAATTATGGACCTCCAATCCCTCTACAACCCTTTTTTCCTTCCTTCCTTCCCGCTGTCCCAAAATCAGAACAGTATCTGAGCTGTCTGCTCCTTCCTTGAATGGAGACCCATCCACCACCTTACCATACCTGAGCGAGCCTGTCCTCATTCTGAGCAACTTCTCCTTCAACTCCATTCACTTTCTCCAAATAATTACCTGCGTGGATTACATATAATTACTATGCCTGCATTTTTTTTGCAGGTCCAAGTGGAACATTCATTTTTCCAGTCCTACGTGGGGCCCCTCCCTCATCTCATTTTTTCCAATACCTTGATGACTGCTCTCGCCATGATCTGGGAAATTTAATTGACCTTGTTTTTGAATTCCACCCTTCCCTCACCTGCACCAGGCCCATCTCTGATTCTTCCCTCCCTTGATTTTTCTCAGTTTCTGGATTCAGCCTGTCAATTAATATTTGCCACAACTACCTTGACCACTTCTTGCATTACTTTCTGTAAGAACTCATTCCATTCTCCCAGTTTCATTGGCTCTGTCACATCTGTTCTGATGATGCAACCTTCCACATCAGTGCTTCTGACATAAATCAGGATTGCCATCCAGAGTGGTTGATGGACCACTCCACTGTGCCCAGTCTACTTCACACTTTTTTGTTCTCACCCCTTCCCCTCCTCCCAGAATACTGATAGGGTCACCTTGTCCCTTGCCTTTCACCAGATCATCCTCGTATTTTTTTTTGCCAGCTCCAGCTTGATACCACCACCAAGCACATCTTCCCCTGCCCTCCCCTTTCAGTATTCCGGTCACCACTAATGCCTGTCCAGCACCTTTGTGTATTCACAGGAGATGCAGCACCTGTACTTTCACCTTTTCCTTTCTCTACATCCAAGGCCCCAGCCATTCCTCCCAGGTGAAAGAGCGATTTTTACTTTTACTCTGGATTTAGTATACTGTTTACTGCTCACTAGAGAGAGCCAAACTGGGTGCTAACTTTGCAGAAACATGACCCCGAGTTTCCTGTCAATTCACTACCTTGCTCCCACCTTTCTGTCCATGGCCTGCTGTGGTCTTTCAATGAACATTGATGCAGGTTGAGGAACAACACCTGATCTTTCATCTCCACACTTTACAGCACTCTAGACTCAGCACACAACTTGGATAATAACCTGTGACTCTTTTTGTTTTGCTGAATTGTTTTTGTTTATCGTGTTGCGTTCGGATGGCTGCTATATCATTCGTCCCTCACTTGGACACAGCTATTGTTTCTTTACTGTACACGTTACCACTCTAGCTATTGCATCAAAATCTTTTGTTTATTTCTCCTCTCCACCCTTTCCTTTTAGTTCTCCCTTTGAATACCATAAAAATCTTAATTCCGATGATAAGTCATTGACCTGAAGCAGTCTCTCTCCCCACACTGCCAGTCCTGCTGAGCATTTCTAGCATTTGTTTTTTAACATTGGCGCCAGAGCCAGTTTCACTTCGAACCTCCATTCAACAGAATCAATTTTATTTGCTGTATTGGAAATCCTCCAGTCAGCTTTTTGTGCAACGTTTAAACACTGGAGAAGTTAGAAAACCATTGGTGCATGGATTACTTCAATTTGGTGGGTGGAGAAGTGCCGAGAAATGAGATTGCAGCAGATGGATCCATTTGAGAGTTGGAACCAGCATTGTCACCTTTGGCCGAATGGTTGACCTGTGTTTCACTTTGAAACATCTTCATAAACACATTTTGACAACTGCCAGTTAAACTCTCTCAGCTCAATGGTAACTCAAAAGATAAAGGTTTTGAGTCTCAATGAAAGATAAAATGGTTTAATTATGCAATGGATTGTAATGGAATTAATGAAATTGGTACAATGATATTTTAAAGATTACCAGAGATCTTTTTTTAAAAAAAAACACTATTGACAAATTGTAATCACCAACATGCAATACATGTTGCTACAGCAACACCATTTTAACCACATATACTCAAATTGAGTATTCTGCCAGGTTGGAAGAATCCTTTCCGAATGGTGTGTTGTGAATTAGTTTATTTATGTGTATTGTGTGAAGTTTTTCATTTTACTGGCATTCTTGAGTAAACTAATTCAGAACATCCACAGACCACAGGTTCATGCAGAGTTATGCCCAGTGGTTTTGAAGTTCATTTGGGTTTCCTTTCGCATTTTTTAAAAAATTGCTTCTGAATTATGAATTTATAATTCAACTGAGCTTGTTTAAAAATGAATCAGAGTTGAGTGTTGTGCTGGCGTTGATTGGAAGAGGGTCTTTTTTTTTGTTGTGGTGCCAGATACTTATTTTCCATTTCAGTCTTGATCTTTTGTAAAGCCTATATCTGTCAAAGTATTGGAAAGACTTTTCCAGAACTTTGTCAGTGTTTCTGGAAAGGACTTGTGAAATGTTTCCCTTTCCTTCTCTAACCCCAATCTTTTCCTGCCCCCTCCTTGCACTACCAATTCGAGGTGTTATGATTACAGAATACACAAGTGCAAGATATACATAGTGTATCTTCCTCTTAAGGTCGCATTATAATCTGATTTTGCCTGGCAGCATTTATTGTGACCTATTGGCAATTTCTTCTAGCTGTTGCTATCAATGGTATCTTTTACATTCTGTGACTTGCTCTATGACAAAGTTATGAAATAAGAACATACCAAGTGTGGTGGAAGATTTGCCCAGACACAGATTAGCTTCCCATCTATCAGGTTTGTTTAATGGGAACACATCAATAAATATTGTTTTCTTGCTACTCGAATGCTCTCCATTAAGAGACTTTGACTGTAACGTTGTACAAGATTAATTTCACTGAATCTAGATTTAAAAAATACAGCTGTAAGAACATTTTAGACCAGTGCTAGATTTCTAATTGTACACATTTGAGAAGTATGTTGTTTTTAGAAATTTTAGCTAAGTGCCATGAACTTTGGGCACAAAATAAATGTCTCCTTTCAATTGTACAGATAGTAACTACGGAAACATCACTTTCCAACTGGGAGAGGAAGGGGATGTAGAGATAGAGGGAGTTGACGAAAAACAGGACATCCCCTCCTTCCCGTCAGACGTTGTTGCAGAGCAGCTGACGTACATGGATGCTGTGAGTAAACATGAACTTGGGGCCGTTCTGTCGGGACCAGTTGCCCAATTACTCTACGTATGATGTTTCGGTCTGCAGTCAGTGATCCAATCTCTCTTCACATCATTAGTGCCATTAGCAGTCACTATAACTGAGTTCACTTCACAATGCAGTGTTCTAAGACACCAGAACATGTTTGACATGTGACTTCAGTAACAAGATTGGAATGTCTTTCAATGAAAACTTCAACAGCTGCCTTTGTTTCTCTGAAGGTGAATGTCATGTGAAACAAGTAGCCTTGGGGGTGACTGAAAACCCCTTTATTGTTAACATCTACTGTTAGGCTTCTGCACATTGTGTAATAGTATTGCAGGATTAAAGCTGCAATGTTCACAGCTGGCATAAAAATGGTAATAAATATGAGCAGGCCAGTGCAGTTTCCTTTTAGTTTTCAGATAAAGACTGATGCAAGTCTAGCTTGCATGGAAAGAGCTTGGCAAACTTTTCATGGTGTATAGCAGTCAAAGTGCAACCAGTCCACTTGAGTGTCGTAGAGGGTTACAGCATGGAAACAAGCCCTTTGGCCCAATTTGTTCATGCCACCCAGTTTTTAACAATTAAGCTAGTCCCAATTGCCCATGTTTGGCCCATATCCCCCTCTCCCAGTCTTACCCATGTAACTGTCTAAATGTTTTTAACAAGACAATTGTACCTGCCTCTACTACCACCTCTGGCAGCTCGTTCCAGATGCCCACCACCCTGTGTGGTGGGGGGTGTGTGGAAGGGTGGAAATTGCCCCTCTAGACCCTTTTGTATCTCTCCCTTCTCACCTTGAACCTATGCCCTCTAGTTTTAGACTTCCCAACTTTGGGAAAAGATGTTGACTATCTACCTTATCTGTGCCCCCCTATTTTATAGACCTCTAAGATCACCCTAAGCCTCCTATGTTCCAGGTAAACAAAGTTCCAGCCTCTCCTTGTAACTTAAACATTGTCCCAGTACCATCCTAGTCAATCTTTTCTGCACACTTTTTCTAGTTCAATAATATCCTTTCTATAATAGGGTGACCAGAACTGTACACAGTATTCCAAGTGTGGCCTTACCAATGTCTTGTACAACTTCATGACATCCCAACTCCTGTATTCAATGTTATCATTATGATGAGACCAATTTAACATATGCTAATGGAGGGTACAAATAGGCTGTTAAATTAGTCCTTCGCCCAATCCCATCTGGACAAGTTAAGTTAAAATTGCAACCTATGGTTGTCTCAAAATAAAATGTTTTAGAAATCTGTGTAATTGAAACGCCTAGTCTATGCAGGACATTTTTTTTTAGAATATTGGGAGAGGGCAGCTTTTTAACATTAAAACATTCTATAAATTGACTTCCTTTAGCCCAGATCAGCTATCCTCCTCTCCAAACATCACTGGATCCAGGTAATAAAGTACATGCTGCTTTAGCACCCTGAACCCACTCACCTACCTCAACTACATGCTGCCCCTTGGCAATATGATCTGCAGACATGGGAGTTAGCTTCTCCAGGTACTTTGATGCCTAGCTCTACCTCTCTGCCATTTTTCTTGACCTTTGCCTTGTCATTTGCATTGTTAGACTGGTAGTTCATTCAGTTGTGCATGAACAAGCCATAAATTTCCCAGCATTGATCATGGAGGAGAAAGAAGGCACAGTCCATCTTCAGCTGGCACTAGAAACTGCATGCCTTCCCAATCGCCATCTCTGGTAAAACCAAACTGTCTACAGCATGCACAAGTGTCACTTTTAACCCCATTGCAAAAAGAATTCACTTCAATTCTCATACTGCCTGCTTTTGATCATAATACAACCAATCTTCCACTGAAGCCACTGTTCATGCCTTTCATTTCCATATCCAATTCTTACAAAACTCTCCTGCTTAGTCTTCAGGAGCTCCTCCAAAACTCTTAACGCTGTATCCTATCGGCACAAATTCACCATTTCTCCAACCCTGGTATTTTCTGCCTACATTCCATGCTTGAGTTTCCTCCCCAAATCTTTTCTGCGCCTCCCTCCTATGGCCCTTCTTAAAACCTGCATCTTTGACTAAGATTTTGGTCAACCTTCCTACTATTGACCCTTGTTTCTGGCTATGTCTTGAATCCCATCTCCATATGATTAAGTAATACAGTTGTAGCTGTTGTGGTTCACTCTCCTTTTTTAATTTGAAGCTCTCGTTAAGTGTTATCAAATATTTTAATTGGTGTATGAGAGGCTCTTGTAAAGTAGATGATCTGGTCAAAAATAATCTGTCACTCACTTATGGGGTAGAAATTTGTCTCAGGTGGTTGTGCAAATCGTGTGGTATTGGATTGGCCACTCATTATATATACAGCATCCATGTTGGCAGACAGCTGAACAGATACTGCACGTTTCACTCCACTAATGTACTCCTATATCTGAGAATTATACACTGTCACTGACTAACCTTGTATTTTAGTTTTAAATGTACAAAGCAGTGAAGCTGGTTGACCCTTACCTGGGCAAGTTTTGTTTGTACTTTAGTGTTCAAAAGGTCCATGGTAGTGAAAACATCTTTAGTATTCATTTTTATATTTAAACAGCACCTGTTCAAAAAGGTGGTCCCCCATCATTGCCTGGGATGCATCTGGTCCCGACGGGACAAGAAGGAAAACAAACATCTAGCACCTACAATCCGGGCTACCATCGCCCAATTCAATCTCGTCACGAAGTGTGTCATCAGTACCATATTAAAGGATCTCCTGTTGAAACCACAGCAGAGGGCTAAAATAATTGAGAAGTGGATCGACATTGCTCAGGTATGACATTGTTTATTGATCTCTATGCGAAAGGCAAAATCCCATAAGGATGTGGAAGGCAGCATGCAAGCAACTTGGGTTGGGTGTTAACAAGTACAGAAAACCTCATAGTGGGTGAGGGAGGAGCAGTGAGGTAGGTTTCTGAGGAGGAAAAGTTGATTGCTTCTGTAGAATGTTGAATCATGGCAATCATCATTTCAATAAGAAGTTTAACAACACCAGGTTAAAGTCCAACAGGTTTATTTGGTAGCAAAAGCCACACAAGCTTTCGAGGCTCTGAGCCCCTTCTTCAGGTGAGTGGGGGCTCAGAGCCTCGAAAGCTTGTGTGGCTTTTGCTACCAAATAAACCTGTTGGACTTTAACCTGGTGTTGTTAAACTTCTTACTGTGTTTACCCCAGTCCAACGCCGGCATCTCCACATCATCATCATTTCCACAGTGAGTTTGGAAGCTGAAATCAGTACAATTTGCTTTTGTAAACAAAAACCCAGTATGTGCTAAACATTGTATCCTTTGGCCGCAAATAACAGAGCAAGCTGAATAAGTAGCCCCTTCTTAATTTGCAGTGCCTATTACAGAAGCTGTTTTGCCAGCTCCTGTGCATTAGAGATCCCGTAGTCATATCACAGTCTGGCATCATTTAATTATATGAAATGTGTGGCGGCCATGTGACTGGTTTTTAACTGCAGTGCTTCAGTGAATGCCCTGCGTTTTTAAAGATCGAAAGCCACTGTTGGTTGAGCCCTGGGTCAAGACCTCTGCTCAGTCTTCAACCTGGACTTTATTTTTCCTCGAGGAAATCAAATAGTTAATAAAGCTGCAGGATGTCTGAAGAGGAAGAGGTTGGTGTTACGTAGCTAACAGGTCATGCCTCTGCTAATGCTTGCATTTGAATATTAACAAGTCATGTGGAGGAACAATGCAAACTGATTTCAGGTTGTTAATTGCATTTCTGCAATGAAGTTGGGTATTACATTTTGTACTTTGCTGTACATTAATTAATGTTTATATTTTATTCTTCCTTCCTGTCAATTCTTGCTGGTGAACGATCCCATGCCCAAGTGACTTCCCTCCAGCATCTTGCCACATTGGCTGTTCATCACATGCAAAGGCAGGGGACGGGGGGATTGGTGTGATTGAGAGAGATTGGGGGCAGGTTCTCTTTTAGGTCAGCAATAGAGGCAGACTGGGCCCAAAGTTATCAGTGCCGGTTTGGTGTTCTGTTTTCCTGCTCATTTTGGGGAAGGTGGATTTGAGGCTCAGCAAGGGTGCCCACCTTGGTTATGCTCTTTGAGAGAGGAGGGGGGGTCAAGAGCTCAAGAGCATTGGCAAGAGGCTGAATGAGATTTTCCACTTGGTCTCCAGTTTCACAACATGACAGGTGCAGTTCAATTGGCTGCAGCCTGGCAGACACCTAGTGGCAGTCTCGCATGTGTCAGAACTCCAGGTAGGCTGACAGGTCCTCCCTGCCTAACTAGGTACCGGCACAACCAAAGGCCACCCTGCAGAGGCACTCCCATCCTGTTGGTGGCCTTCGCTGCTTTATCGAGAATGAAATCAGATTTTTTTGAGTTTGTTTTTCATTTTGAAACACCCTCTATTACTTATCCTTGGCAACAGCTGGCTGTTCCCCTCAGGCTGGAAGGCTGATAACCCTCTAGGTTTGAGAGCCTGCCTGGGATCCTGTCTCCATGCCTTTTCCAAGTGGGTGCTTCCATAAAAATCGCACGAGTGACTTTTTTTACAAACACACCCCCACCCAGCCTCTCAACCAGGGTGGTTTTGGAACCTGGCAACAGTCCCAGATCCTGTTTCCTGCCCTCGGGAGTGGGAATTATGACTGATTTTAATTTCTCCTGCTTCCTTCGTAGGGCCAAGTGTATGGTGGGCATTGCTGCTGCTATCCTAGTTGAGATCAGCTAACTTGGATATCAACAGTTTTTTATTTTAGGTCAAAATGCAGCCAATAAAAATGTACTCAATTTTCTGATTTATGTGCTTTAGAAGATTATCTTCAGCTGCTAGCATGACCCTTTTGCTCTTTGACAGACGTTACTATTTGTTACCAATCCATCAGCCGAATACAATGGGCAGAGGCTTCCCCTCTCATTCCCTCATTTCCGCGCCCCCCCCCTCATTTCCGCGCCCCCCCCCTCATCTCGTTCCCCCCCCCTCATCTCGTTCCCCCCCCCTCATCTCGTTCCCCCCCCCTCATCTCGTTCCCCCCCCCTCATCTCGTTCCCCCCCCCTCATCTCGTTCCCCCCCCCTCATCTCGTTCCCCCCCCCTCATCTCGTTCCCCCCCCCTCATCTCGTTCCCCCCCCTCATCTCGTTCCCCCCCCTCATCTCGTTCCCCCCCCCTCATCTCGTTCCCCCCCCCTCATCTCGTTCCCCCCCCCTCATCTCGTTCCCCCCCCCTCATCTCGTTCCCCCCCCCCTCATCTCGTTCCCCCCCCCTCATCTCGTTCCCCCCCCCTCATCTCGTTCCCCCCCCCTCATCTCGTTCCCCCCCCCTCATCTCGTTCCCCCCCCCTCATCTCGTTCCCCCCCCCTCATCTCGTTCCCCCCCCCTCATCTCGTTCCCCCCCCCTCATCTCGTTCCCCCCCCCTCATCTCGTTCCCCCCCCCTCATCTCGTTCCCCCCCCCCTCATCTCGTTCCCCCCCCCCTCATCTCGTTCCCCCCCCCCTCATCTCGTTCCCCCCCCCCTCATCTCGTTCCCCCCCCCTCATCTCGTTCCCCCCCCCTCATCTCGTTCCCCCCCCCTCATCTCGTTCCCCCCCCCTCATCTCGTTCCCCCCCCCTCATCTCGTTCCCCCCCCCTCATCTCGTTCCCCCCCCCTCATCTCGTTCCCCCCCCCTCATCTCGTTCCCCCCCCCTCATCTCGTTCCCCCCCCCTCATCTCGTTCCCCCCCCCTCATCTCGTTCCCCCCCCCTCATCTCGTTCCCCCCCCCTCATCTCGTTCCCCCCCCCTCATCTCGTTCCCCCCCCCTCATCTCGTTCCCCCCCCCTCATCTCGTTCCCCCCCCCTCATCTCGTTCCCCCCCCCTCATCTCGTTCCCCCCCCTCATCTCGTTCCCCCCCCCTCATCTCGTTCCCCCCCCCTCATCTCGTTCCCCCCCCCTCATCTCGTTCCCCCCCCCTCATCTCGTTCCCCCCCCCTCATCTCGTTCCCCCCCCCTCATCTCGTTCCCCCCCCCTCATCTCGTTCCCCCCCCCTCATCTCGTTCCCCCCCCCTCATCTCGTTCCCCCCCCCTCATCTCGTTCCCCCCCCCTCATCTCGTTCCCCCCCCCTCATCTCGTTCCCCCCCCCTCATCTCGTTCCCCCCCCCTCATCTCGTTCCCCCCCCCTCATCTCGTTCCCCCCCCCTCATCTCGTTCCCCCCCCCTCATCTCGTTCCCCCCCCCTCATCTCGTTCCCCCCCCCTCATCTCGTTCCCCCCCCCTCATCTCGTTCCCCCCCCCTCATCTCGTTCCCCCCCCCTCATCTCGTTCCCCCCCCCTCATCTCGTTCCCCCCCCCTCATCTCGTTCCCCCCCCCTCATCTCGTTCCCCCCCCCTCATCTCGTTCCCCCCCCCTCATCTCGTTCCCCCCCCCTCATCTCGTTCCCCCCCCCTCATCTCGTTCCCCCCCCCTCATCTCGTTCCCCCCCCCTCATCTCGTTCCCCCCCCCTCATCTCGTTCCCCCCCCCTCATCTCGTTCCCCCCCCCTCATCTCGTTCCCCCCCCCTCATCTCGTTCCCCCCCCCTCATCTCGTTCCCCCCCCCTCATCTCGTTCCCCCCCCCTCATCTCGTTCCCCCCCCCTCATCTCGTTCCCCCCCCCTCATCTCGTTCCCCCCCCCTCATCTCGTTCCCCCCCCCTCATCTCGTTCCCCCCCCCTCATCTCGTTCCCCCCCCCTCATCTCGTTCCCCCCCCCTCATCTCGTTCCCCCCCCCTCATCTCGTTCCCCCCCCCTCATCTCGTTCCCCCCCCCTCATCTCGTTCCCCCCCCCTCATCTCGTTCCCCCCCCCTCATCTCGTTCCCCCCCCCTCATCTCGTTCCCTCCCCCTCATCTCGTTCCCCCCCCCTCATCTCGTTCCCCCCCCCTCATCTCGTTCCCCCCCCCTCATCTCGTTCCCCCCCCCTCATCTCGTTCCCCCCCCCTCATCTCGTTCCCCCCCCCTCATCTCGTTCCCCCCCCCTCATCTCGTTCCCCCCCCCTCATCTCGTTCCCCCCCCCTCATCTCGTTCCCCCCCCCTCATCTCGTTCCCCCCCCCTCATCTCGTTCCCCCCCCCTCATCTCGTTCCCCCCCCCTCATCTCGTTCCCCCCCCCTCATCTCGTTCCCCCCCCCCTCATCTCGTTCCCCCCCCCTCATCTCGTTCCCCCCCCCCTCATCTCGTTCCCCCCCCCTCATCTCGTTCCCCCCCCCTCATCTCGTTCCCCCCCCCTCATCTCGTTCCCCCCCCCTCATCTCGTTCCCCCCCCCTCATCTCGTTCCCCCCCCCTCATCTCGTTCCCCCCCCCTCATCTCGTTCCCCCCCCCTCATCTCGTTCCCCCCCCCTCATCTCGTTCCCCCCCCCTCATCTCGTTCCCCCCCCCTCATCTCGTTCCCCCCCCCTCATCTCGTTCCCCCCCCCTCATCTCGTTCCCCCCCCCTCATCTCGTTCCCCCCCCCTCATCTCGTTCCCCCCCCCTCATCTCGTTCCCCCCCCCTCATCTCGTTCCCCCCCCCTCATCTCGTTCCCCCCCCCTCATCTCGTTCCCCCCCCCTCATCTCGTTCCCCCCCCCTCATCTCGTTCCCCCCCCCTCATCTCGTTCCCCCCCCCTCATCTCGTTCCCCCCCCCTCATCTCGTTCCCCCCCCCTCATCTCGTTCCCCCCCCCTCATCTCGTTCCCCCCCCCTCATCTCGTTCCCCCCCCCTCATCTCGTTCCCCCCCCCTCATCTCGTTCCCCCCCCCTCATCTCGTTCCCCCCCCCTCATCTCGTTCCCCCCCCTCATCTCGTTCCCCCCCCCTCATCTCGTTCCCCCCCCCTCATCTCGTTCCCCCCCCCTCATCTCGTTCCCCCCCCCTCATCTCGTTCCCCCCCCCTCATCTCGTTCCCCCCCCCTCATCTCGTTCCCCCCCCCTCATCTCGTTCCCCCCCCTCATCTCGTTCCCCCCCCCTCATCTCGTTCCCCCCCCCTCATCTCGTTCCCCCCCCCTCATCTCGTTCCCCCCCCCTCATCTCGTTCCCCCCCCCTCATCTCGTTCCCCCCCCCTCATCTCGTTCCCCCCCCCCCCCACTTCTCCCAAACACACCAGCTGACCATACCTGAAGAGATTGTGGTCAAGGAAAAATAAGGGAATAACGAGTGTGAAGTCTGACAACATTTCTCCATAATCTGTTTTTGTTGCTGTTATTTTCACAGCTGAACTTCTGTTGATACCTCAGGTTCTGTCTTATCAGCAAATGGGAGCTACTGTTACTTACACAGAACTCCTTTGTTTTCCAACAGGAATGTAGGATCTTGAAGAATTTTTCATCTCTGCGTGCGATTGTGTCTGCAATGCAGTCAATCCCAATATACAAGTTGAAGAAGACTTGGGCGTCCGTATCAAAGTAAGTTCCTTTTCCACGGTAGCTGTGAAATATTTCTGATAAGCATGCAGTACTGGATAGCAAGTTCTCCGTGTGTCGATAAGACTACCAGACGCACTTGCTGTGCACTCCTAACAATTGGCTAATTGTCAGAATCGTTCTTCCTTTGGCTCGAGAATGAGGAGTTGCAGAGGTAATTTTCTTTTTGAGCAGTGCGCTGCTTCACAGCTCCAGGGACCCAGGTTCAATTTAGGCCTTGGGTGACTGTGGAGTTTGCACGTTCTATCTGTGTCTGCATGGTTTTTCCCCTTGGTGTCGGTGGGACTCGCAGGGTAAATCCATGGGGTTCGGGCCTGGATTGGATTGTTATTGGTGCAGGTTGGATGGGCTGAATGGTCTCCTGCACTGTCGGGATTCTGATTCTTAATAAAGCTGTTCAGCCTGAACTTTAAATTATTGTGCTCCCAAACTGATCTGCTCTTGGATATAACCTGCCACAGTTCTCCCAAAATTATGCTGTGCCAGTCATATAAGATGGTGAATAAAAGCAAATTACTGTGGATGCTGGAATCTGAAAAGAGCTGACATTTCAAAGGGTCATCTGGACTCAAAACGTCAGCTCTTTTCTCCTCTTACAGATGCTGCCAGACCTGAGATTTTCCAGCATTTTCCCTTTTTTTGTTTCATGTAGGATGCTGGAAGTACAGCAAAGACAGTCTTTTATCTCCTGAGGAAGTGCAATAAGCCTTTGAGTGCATACACCTGTAATTTTATCTGTGTGCTGCAGACAATTTGATCCTGTTTGCATTTTTGGGTTTCTTGTAAGTTCCTCTTGCTGCCAATGATATTTGCCAAAGGGTCGCTAATCTGATTCATTAACGTTAAATTCTGTAAAGCTCCCAAAATGCTCATCGTCCTCCATTGTCTTTGCTACCTGCTTGTAGATGTCGGAATCCTTGGCAGCCATTAGTTAATCTTCTATTCCCTCATGCGTAATTTGTCTCATTCTCTTGACTAGGGACAGTACTTCAATGTTTCAAGAGCTTTCGGATATATTCTCCAATCAAAATAACTATCTGACAAGTAGAGAGCTGCTAATGAGGGTAAGATGTTGCACGTGGCCCAATGGATCTATATTAGTGAGCTGTTCAATGTTTTAAAATAAGCGATAAATAGTATCTATAATGAGTTAAACTGGTGGCTGACTGCATGTGAATGTTGTCAACCAATAAAGCAATAAGGGAAAATGTGTACTAGGTGGTCTGGCTTGGCTTAAGCATTCAAAGCCTGTCGGATGCCAACTTTTTGAATAAACATCTAATGTGGGTATGCTGCCAAGAATACAACCTGAGTTAGTATATCTTAGAAATTTGAACTCAAAGTATAAAGTGGGACTTGTGCCAATGATTTTTTGCTTTGTGCACTGAGGGCATGTAATTAAAACCCCAAGTGGAAGAGTTACAGATTTGATTGGTTCCCATAAGTGTTTATTTGTTAAATTATCACCTGTTTTTTCTTGTTTGTCCTCTATAATAAGGATTAGTTGTTGCATGAGAACTGGGACATATTTATAATCCAATTACTTTATTTGTTGAATATTTCAGACTGCAACAATCTAATTTCATATAGTTTGTACCAAAACAGACACCAATCACAGCATCTGGAAACATTGTTTTTTTTGTTTTAAGAGAGCCACAAACTCCAGGAATACTGAATTACTGAAATATTATGACATAGAAGTTTACAGTGATGAAGGGGCCACTTGGCCCATTGTGTCCATACTGGCTGTTTAGTAGTCGTCAGCCTAATCCCACTTTCCAGCTCTTGATCCGTAATTTTGATAGGTGTACATCCAAGTAGTTAGAGGATCTCTTGTCACTACCAGTGAGTTCCCAAACCCTGCCACTCTTATTAAGAACCATAGGAATATCCACCCCCACCATTCCACACCCTTGTGGTTCCTAGTAAACCCTGCTCTTTATTTGGTTCCGCACTAGTTCTTAATGTATTCTGAAAAAGTCTTTGGGTTTCTTTGATTTTACTTGCCAGTATCTTGATGCCCTCTCTTTGCTTTCCTAATTTCTTTTTAATGTCACCTCTACACTTTTTTTTACTCATAGGTTCTTCATAGCACTGAGCCTTTGGTATCTGTCATAAGCTTCCTTTTTTTTCTTAAGCCTCTTGACATCCAGGGGCTCTGGATTTGTTAGTCCACTTTTTTTGTGAGGGAACATCTTTGACCTAAACTTTAGGTATCTCTTCCTTGCCTGCCTCCCACTGAGAGCTAAGACCAGTTGAATAACAACTCCTTTTCTCTAATGTGCTTATCAAGAATATTGGATGATTGTTGATGGTTTTATCAGGATATTTTTGAAAGTTCTGGAAGACAGCCAAGTATACCAGAGTCCTACACCAAAAAAAACAAGCCCAACTAGGAATGTGCGCTCACTGTGTTTTGGATAGGGCTTGCAACACCTAACTCTCGGTATCTGAGAAGGACCAAAATGCAATCAATCAAATTGAGGGGTTTGAAAGGATTGCCTGTTTTAGTATGTGTTTGACATGATTTTGCAATGTCCTGCTGTGGTTGTACAAAGTTGATGTGACTATTTATTGACTTGCTAGGTTTTGGCAGTATGACAATAATTCAGTTCATCTGAATTGTTTTTTGCCTTTTCTAAAAGAACATGATTCAGCTCGAGCGCAAGTTATTGCACTTCTAGGAATTGCAGCTACATTCTTCTCCTGCTTCTACCCTTTTCACCACCGTGCCTGTTTTTAGTGCTTGGCTCCATGAGGAGCATTTTTATTTCCCCACCTTCAGGCACCCCCTTTCAAACATATCATCTTTGATTTGAATTAGTATCCAATAGGATGGGAGGCAGCAAATCTATGCTAATATTGTAACAATCAACACTGATACTTGTGTTTTGAAGAAAATGGTGATCTCCTAAAGCATTTGCCCATGTCTGGGGGACCGTACCCCCCCCCCCCCCCCCCCCCAAATTATATATAGATTTTATCTTGAAGTGCTTCCAAAGTTGTTTTATTACTTGATTAAGCTGATTGGCCTAGTAAACAACATGCAGGAGGCCTAAATTTGATTTTGCTTCTCCTGTAGTGGAATTTTCCTGCATATTTTCAGTTGAATAATTGGGCTGAATGGTCAACACAGTAGTCAAGAATGAGGTACAATCCCAAAATTCATAATTTGTGGGTTGCAGCAAGTGTTCAGTCTGTCTTATGCTGTTTTAGGAAATATAAAGGCACTCCAATGTCGTCTTGTACATACAATAGAACATCTGGCATATTTATCATCACTTGGGTATCAAGAAGCCATTGTTTCTCGCTACTGCCATAAGTTACCTCCTTTTGCTCAGACTGAACTGGACAGTGGAAAAACTTTGGCTTTCTGTTTTATCTAGACCTATATCCTACATGCACTCCATCACCAAGACCACTTGTGCCTTTTCAGCATCTTGTGCCCCACACCAACTTAGTCCCAGTGTCCTTGCAACCTTTAATCTTTACATTGTTGGGATGCTTCCAACACCCTCCTGTTGACTAGCCTTAAGACAAACTTTGTACCTCATCCTTGACTTGTTACTCCCTCCTTCTCTCTAACTTGAGGAATATTCTGAAAAGCCTTATTTTCAACCAAAATTTCAGCGAACTCTCAAAACATTTGTGCTCATGGTCCATTCATTTTTATCTGCTTAATTTCTCCAACTTATAAAGTGACTAGTTAATTGCGATGTTGGTTCATTATAAATATCAAGGAAAACCATTGTGTACAGAGCAGAAAATAATCAAAGCATGGGATGTTGTTTAATTCCTAATCAATTTTGGAGGTAGTCAAATAATTATTCTTCTGTATTCGAAGAGGACTGTGCAGTATTTTTGTTAGGCCTAGTCTGTCAGACACCCTGGCCTTATAAGCACATTAGAGAAGGAGCAGCAGTAGGTCATTTTGCCCCTTGAGCCTGAGCTGCCATTCAATAAAATCATGGTTGATGTTTTTGTGGGCTCAGCTCCACCTCTCCATAATCCTTATTTCTTTACTGTTCAAAAATCTATCTATGCTTGCCTTAAACATTCAACAAGGTAGCCCCAACTGCTTCACTTGTCAGGGAATGCCACAGATTCATAACGGTCTGCTGGGGAACCCTCCCCTGCCCAGAAACCCTAGATAAAAATTTCAAACCACAATTGCCCTGCAATGGGAACCATCCAAAAGTACAATATAAATAGCAAACTTTGACTGATTCCAACTGTCTTATAATCGTTACCCAGAAGAGGTCAGAATTAAAACCACTTCTAACTTCTGGATAACTGTAAAGTACAATATTCACTCTGAGCCCCTCCACCATTGACAACCCAACCCCTTCCTGCTGCTCCCCAATTCTACCCACTTGCCGTACAAACTTACCTTCTCCCTGGTTTTCCCAAAGTGGCTGGACCTTTTAAACTTGCCTGCTTTATGACAGCTAGAACTGTAAAAGAGGGTGTGGCTTTTCTTTCCCTCCAACTCTCTGCCTGTGGCACCTACTGCATTATAATAAATGAGTTCAAATCCTACCACAGAAACTAGGGATTTAAATTCAAATCAATAAGCACGAAACTACCAGATTGTTGTGAAAACCCATCTTATTCACAAATGTCCTTGAGGGTAGAAAATTGGTTACCCTTGCCTTGTCTGCTGCCCTACATGTGACTCCAGATCCACAGCGATGTAGTTAACTCAACTGCCCTCTGAAATGGCCTAGCAGTTGTCAAGAGAATGGCTCGCCATCACCTCGAGGGCAATCAGAAGCAGACCACAAACAGATCTTTCTAACAAGATCACAAACCGAATGAGATTCAAGTGCCCTCAATTACATCACGCCGCAAACTACAAGAGCAATTAATTCTGCTGCCAACAGGCGATCCAGTCTCAAGTGTGTCACCCAGGAAGTGTAGGTCCTTAATTGTATTTTAATCTGAGACTGGCATTAATATCAGCTTTTGGTTCTCAATGTGGGTTAAATTGAGGTTTCACTTCAAAATATCACAGGTTGAAATTGAAATTTGCCCAACATGTTGGCCCAAGGCTTCAGATTTGTTATGTAATTTATAAAAACATGAGGCTTTGGGGGTTAAGATCTCACTTGGTGTCATGGGTGATCTAGTTAACCATGAGTTAATAATTGATTTTCTTCCTAAATGTTCAGGAAGGAACTTCAAAGTTTGCAAACCTTGACAGCTGCGTGAAGGAAAACCAAAAGCGGGCTCAGAAACGGCTACAGATGCAGAAGGACATGGTATGTCATCCATCCATTCCAAGACTTAACAATTCTCAAAATTCAAATAGTGATTCATCTTTATATAATGCTTTAGCTTTGTTCTAAATTAAGCTATTAACCAGTTCTCTCTATTTCCAATAAGGATGCCAGTGTTGCTGTTTGACTGGTTGCATTTAAAAAGCTATAATTATATTGGCACTGTGCTAATGTTTATAAATGTAATCATGTATTGACAATCAATGTATCATTTTGGATCTAAATTGTTCCACATTTAAGATGATCCAAAGCTAGGCAGAAATTGGGGCTCACGTTTGGTCACTTATTTTAGTATAGAGAAGGAAGAACTAAAATCCATACAGAAATAGGTAATTAGAGCCAGCTCAAGTGCGTTAGGCTGAATGGATTCGTTCTGGGGATGGGTGTATAATCCTATGAAAGATCGTGCAGGTCAATGCACTGGATTTGAAGAATGAGATGGAATCTCAGTGAAATGCAAGGTTGAGGATTTGGCAGGAAATCTGTACACTGAAGAGCTGTGGACACTTGGTTGAAGATCAATAGATTTTGAACTCAGGAAATCAAGGGAGATGAGAATCGAGCCAAAAAGTGGAGTTGAAGACAGAGGTCACTTATTAACTTATTGAATGGTGGAAGTCTTCTGGGGGCAGTAGGGTCTACTCCAGTTGTTACTCGTTCTTTTGAATCTCCTCCTGCGCTATACAATAACACAACTAGTTGGCACTCCTGATAGCTGACCATTAGCTCCTGCTGGAAAGCTGCATATCTGATCATTATTTAAGAACTCAAATGATCTCGGCTGTAGTGCCCTTTGATAGAATAAAGTACCAATGGTCATCCTCTAGGTCACCATATGAAGACAAGTTCCAGTCATGAATTTCTGGTAACAAAGGAGAAAAAGAAAATAAAGTGATGGAGGATAATGTTTTGCCTGCACTTACAATTAAGTGAACTGCCTGTAGTTGGGGTTAGTAGAGGCAAATGCTGTATTTGACCAATGCTGTTTACGTTTATTATTGTTTTGTACATAATTAGTTATCACCTTGAGTGTTCACCATTAGCAAGAATGGGTAATCTATTTATAACCCCTGATGTGTGGGAGAATTCGCAACCTTCAAGTGATTGATATAATCAACTCAACATGGGAGATCTAGCTCCAGCTTTCTATCCCATGGTATAATCTGTATGTAAATGGACTCTAGTGTTCTGCAAATTGATTTAGTCGCATACTAAAGGGAGCGGGTTTAAATATGGATAGTATGTTTAGGAAATGTGACAGTGCATTTAAAATGGGTTAAACAATTTTGCTCCTCCTTTATAGGGTGTGATGCAGGGAACTGTGCCCTACCTGGGGACTTTTTTAACTGATCTAACTATGTTGGACACTGCTCTTCCGGATTATGTTGATGTAAGTCTATTTACGACATGTTGAGATTTCTTCTTTGCTGATTGCTATGATTACAGTGGTAGTGCAAGTTTGGAGATGGGAATCAAAGTGACAATAGAATTAATGAGACTAATAAATGAAGCGCATTAAAGAGAGTACATGCACGGCTTTGATTTGGTGTTTTGTACTATGGATCAAACACTTGGTGATTTGCATGCAGCTTATTCACAAAGCAGCCGGTTGAGTGTAACCCTATTTATTTTTGTAGCCTGAAAATGTTATGTAAATTGCGCACTTTGTATTTGCACGGGTAAGATTCTGTTAATTGGACATCTTTTTCCATTGCATTCTAAACTTTAAGTTTATTAATGTCACAAGTAGGCTTACGTGAACACCAATGAAGTTACTGTGAAAATCCCCCAATCGCCACACTCTGGCGCCTGTTCAGTTACAGAGGGAGAATTTAACATGACCAAAGCACCTAACCAGCATGTCTTTCAGACTGTGGGAGAAAACCAGAGCACCTGGAGGAGACGCATGCAGACAGGGGGAGAACGTGCTGACTCCCCACAGACGGTGACCCAAGCCGGGAATTAAACCCGGATCCCTGGTGCTGTGAGACAGCAGTGCTTGCCACTGTCTCCCCTAGCTGCCTGCTTGTATAATAAACTTGGTGTTCACAGATTTGACTGCAGCAGAGGACTCTGTATAATTTTGCAAAATAATGACCTGTCAGTGCAATGCATTTATTTGTGTTGTACACATGACTGAGTTTTGGCTACATTCTAATTTGGAACCAGGTTTCCGGGACTTGGATTTCACTCCTACCCTTTCAAGTTCACAATCTTGTAGTGTGATCTGACCTTTCGACAAGTCAAATTAATTTTTGCTGTTCTTGTTTGTCTCCTATAGAGTGGTTTGATCAACTTTGAGAAGAGACGGAGGGTTAGTATAAATTATTGTACCTAGTAAAACTTCGGCAGTTGTATTTGGGGGGGCTGGGGAGCATGCCTCTGTTATTGGGCTTTGGAAGCGGGAATTCAAAACTCCAGGTCTGAAATGTAAAAGTCACTAAAAATTGGATGAAGGAGAAACTTGGCATGGTTGTCTTTCCGAGAAAGCTCGATGCATGAAAAAGGAATGAGAATATTTGGAGTCTGATGAAGACAGGAGAGGTATAAACACCAGCGCACAACCAGTTGGGCCAAATAGCCTGTGTCTGTGCTGTTAATTTGATGCAGTTTGCCTACCAGCAGTCACTGCTAGGTAAAGCATGTACCTAGTGGTGTTACATGAATGAATTTATAATTTAGTGTTTTGGCAAGACTCAAGGTATTGCCTTAATCCCTGAGACTGGTTGAATAATTCCTCTATTCAGATAGCATTTTCTTCCAGAAGAGAAACATCTGCAGCAATCCTGGCATGTCAGTAAATTGAAGCAGGATTGCAGCTCCTGGTTTTATCACCAGCGATGGGTTTTTAACTCCCTATTTCTGACTTTGCTACTATCAACTTTTCAAACATGCTTTATTGCTATGGTTACAGTTGAGCATGTTTGTGCTATTTTCATTTTATGCCACAGAGAACCTGCAAATGCTAACACAATAGAAACCTGACCATGTGGAAAGCAGTGACACTTCATTCCTAAAACTGCAACCTGATCTCCTTTTTTTTTAGTCTAACCCAGGAATGAGATGGGTTCCTATCTGATCCACTTTGCACCCTGCCTGGTTTGATTCCAGTGATTCATGAAATCAGGTGGGATGCAAAATGGGCATCTGTCCCAAATCCATACATCCCCAGCTAGGTGGATAGGGCTATACTCTTATCAATTGACCAGTCTTGCACTTTACAACCCAACAGTGCCATACTTTTGTCAAATTTTCACTCGGATAAAGTCTTCCCCTTTTACCTGTCAAACTGTCACTGAATGCAAGATAAAACAGAGCGGCCACAGCCAATGAGAAGAAAACTCTGCAGCGGTTAGGTTCCAGAATATTCTAGCTACTCATTATCCACAAATCATTGTTGAATAATCTATATGGAAATTCATTGCTGAAACACCGCATGAGCCATTGATTCCCAATGAAAGATTTTGAGGCATGAGTCACTATGCATCAAATCTAGCAAACAAAATGTTTTAAAATAGTTTTGGCACTATTCAAAAATCAATGACTCGGGTAAAGCAGCAGCAACTATAGCAGCTTTGAATCTCTTAACTTCCAACTTTTCTTTCCATGTTCTTTTTAGGAATTTGAGGTAATAGCGCAAATTAAACTGTTACAGTCTGCTTGCAACAATTACAGCATCAATCCAGTCCAGAAGTTTCTAAAATGGTTTCATGGTCAACAATACTTGACTGACGAAGAAAGGTAAGTGGATATTGCAAGCATGTGCTGATCAAACCATCAAGGGCTGTGTAATCTTCCACCATTAGTGAGCTTGACAGTTCCCTGCTTATAAATATTTTTTGTGATGGGAACCATACAGCACAGGAAAAAGTTCATTCAGCCCATCTTGTCTGCGCCTGCTCAAAGATTTTTTTTAAAACTAGCCGCCTATTCTAATCCCACACTTTAGCAACTGGTCCGTAGCCTTGCAAGTTATAACACTTCAACTAATTTAAAAGGTACCTGGATTATAACCTGAAGTTATCTGCCTCTACCAACAAGAATTCAGACACTCACCATGCTCTGGGTGGAGAAGTCCATCTACCAATCACCTTAAATCTGTGCCCCCTGGTAATTGACCTCTCCACTAGGGGAAGCTGGTCTTTCCTCAGCCTCAATTTTCAAGCTCTGACAACATTCTTGTAAATCTCCTCCACTCCAGAGGACTTATGTTCCTGTAACATGGTGGCCAGAATGGTACACAATTCCTGTTGTGGCCTAACTATAGAGTTTTATATGGTTCCAGCATTACATCCCTGCTTTTGCAATCTATATCTTGCCCAATAACGGAAACATTCCATATGCCTTCTGTATCATAACCACCTGTATTGCCACCTTCAGTGACCCGTGGAATGGGCTCCAAGGTATTGCATTTCATCTACCCCTCCCATTTATTTCCTATTCCCTTGCATCAACTTGCACTTCAGGTTGAATTCCATTTGACACTTTTTCCACTCGCTCAACCAAATCATTTTGGGTGGATGCACAAACACTGCCATCATATACATGTCTTTATATTAGTACATAGTAACATGCACCAAACTAATGAGCCAATAGTTATAGGAAAAAATGAGACCCTGATTCAGAAACCATGTTTTGAGTTTCTACTTTGAACACATCTGCTGATCCAGATGTAAATTGTGCTACTTTTTGAAGTTTCTGCTCAAACATGTTTGTACACCACTGACCTTTAACGCACACAATTGGTCAACATTTTAGAAAGTGATTTTTAAAAAATTTTATATAAAGTGTTTGCCTCAAAACGTATTCCTTGATGTACTGCTGTTTTATTAATTATCTCAAAAACCCCAAAGTTTAATCAATATCTCGTCCACCACCTGGGATTTGAAATAATTAAAATGGACTTGTAGAAAGCTTTTATATAGTTGCATTGAATTGCAACAGTTGGCTTCTTAGTAAATGAAAAAAATGAGCTTGTTAAGTATTCTTGCACCTTTTACACCACCACAGGCTGCAGACAGACATGTTGAGCCGGTACCTGGAATGATTCATTTGAGCTGGGAGTATGGCCATTTTGTGGGTCGGGGAAGCCTTTATTATTTTCCTTTTTTTTGGACTGGCTTGGTTGATTTTGGGAAGATGGTACTGAAAACATTGGCAGCACAAACTCTTGCCCTTAATGTTTTGTCTGCTCCCTTCATTGCCAGTCAACAGGATCTGCTCCCTCATTTTGGTATCTGTACTCCTAGCACATTGAGTGTTGGTCACTCAGTGAATGATGCACCTACTCCTTTCTTTCGTTATGAGTAGCTGCCCACCATCAGCTGTGTGCACTCATGGGTCAGTTTAGCTCAGTTGGCTAGATGGCTGATTAGTGATGCAGAGCAACGCCAACAGATCAGGTCCAATTCCAATATTAGCTGAGGTCAGTAATGAAGTCCCTGCCTTCTCAATCTTGCCCCTTGCCTGAGGTGTGGTGATCCTCTGGTTAAATCACCACCAGTCAGTACTCTCCATCCAAGGGGAGAGTAGTCTTTGGTCATCTGGGACTATGTCGACTTTACCTTCATATAAAAATACAGATAAGGCCAGGAAGTACTGGTGAATTTGCAGCCTAATGCTAACCAGTGCACTTACTACTGCTTTATTTTCCTGTACCTGATGTTCAGGTTGGACGATTTTGTTCCCTTCAGTGTGTCCCACTACAAGGCTGCGATGGTAATGGTGGCTGTCTTCTAAGAATGTCTGATGCATGAAGTTAGAATCATCTCCATCCGCATTTCATGCGGTACAAAAGATTGCAGTTCCAGTAGTGAGGACCAGCAGTTAATCATTAATCAAAGCGCAGTGTTCTCCTGCCTGTAAATAAGTGCCTTTTGGAAGCAAATTAATCATTCATGCAAATTCTTTGTTTGTACAAATGAGTTCTTCAAAATGCCAGGAATATTAAGCAAAGACATCTGTTTATTTTTAAATGAACCTTGTCTGAAATATGTTTATCTGCCATCCTGCAGCTATCATGTGTCCTGTGAGCTAGAGGCAGCTCCTGATATTAGTCCCACATCACCGAAACCCAGAAAAAGTGTGGTGAAACGCCTGAGCCTGTAAGTATCATAAGCAGAGGAGGTATCTCATCTGGTTGCTTTCTTTGTAATAAGTACCAATAGACAGACATGATGTGCATCAGTTCCACCATGAATGCACATTTTAATTTGTGGCCAATTGTTTTACTGGAGTGTGAAGATTCGGTGGTTGATAAAATTGAGTCGGTTGAGACTACGTGATAACCACTGGGGTTGTTCTCACCTCGAGCCTATATCTGTTGTTGACTAATTGATAGAGGTTGATTGCTAATGACTAATCAATGACTCAATTATCATTTGACTGGATCAGATAGTCTTGTCCAGCAGTTCCTATGCATCAACTGATAGCTAGTGTATAAATGGCTAGACCTTTTCAAATTTGCACTGAGAAGAGGAGGAATCTCAAAAATGGATTAAAATGAAAGGGCTTTGAGCATAGTTGTGTGCCTACATAATAAAAACTGAATGGAGTTGATTATTTGAATGCAAATCCAATCTACATTCCATTTTCTCAAGTTTACTCTGTTATCATGTGGATCAGCGAACAGCAAAACAAATCTATCTATAACTCTATCACTGGTGATTCATGTTTGAAGATCAAATGTACAAATTAACATGCAAGTGTGTGTGCATCAAGACTACAAAGTCATTTTGTTTTCAGATTTTTCTTGTAGCAGTAAAGCACCATCTTTCATTTATTTCCACATGGACAAGGACAAAACAATGTGGGGGTTCAGAGGGTACTGCTGTATTGTACCTTGCAGTAGTCTGTGTTGCAAATTGTGATTGTTTTGGTCATATAGAATATTGAACTCGAGGCAGAGAAACACTTATTCATTGCCTGGTATATCATCTTTCTATATAACTGGGTTGGCTTTAGTTGCATATTATAAGTTCATAAGATATAGGAGCAGAATTAGACTCTTTGGCCCATTTGAGTCTGCTCCCCCATTCAATCACCCTTCAACCCATTGCCAATTAGAAATCTGTAACTCCTCAAATTTACTCTGTCCCAGCATTCACTGCACTTTGGGGTAGTGAATTCCACAGATTCACAACCCTTTGTGAGAAGTAGTTTCTCCTCAACTCTCTTTTAAATTTGCTACCTCTTATCCCAAGACTATGACCTCTCATCCCAGAATGCCCCACGAGAGGGAGCATCTCTTCCACGTCTACTTTATCCAAACCTTTTATCATCTTGGATACCTCTTGATCTCCCCTCATTCTTCTAAATTCCAGAGAGTATAGGCCTAAACTGTTTAATCTCTCTCCATTCGACAAGCCCCTCATCTCTGCAATCAATCTGGTGAACCACCTCTGAACTGCCTCCAATGCCACTACATCTTTTCCCCAATAAGGAGACCAAAACAGTGCACAATACTCCAGGTGCAGTCTCTCCAATGCCTTGTATAGTTGCAACAGCGCTTCCTTATCTTTATTCTATTCCTTTAGCTATAAATGGCAACATTCCATTCGCTTTCTTTATTATCTGCTGTACCTGCATGCTAGTTTTCTGTGACTCATGAACAGGGACACCCCAGATCCTTCTGCACCAGAGCACCCCGAAGTGTCTCCCCATTTAGGTAATAAGTCGCCTTCCTGTTTTTCTGACCAAAATGCATGACCTCACACTTGTGCACATTCAACTCCATGTGCCACATTTTAGCCCACTCCCCTAACCTATCTATAGCCATTTAAGGTTCTTACTTCCTCATTGCAACTTACTGTCCCACCTATTTTTGTGTCATCTTCAAATTTGGCTATAGAGCCTTCGATGCCTGTATTATGTCAGTTACTGTAGCTTAGTTGTTGTCACGCTCCAAGAACCACAATGAATACTCTATTTGATGTCACAGGTTGTAAACTGTCTGTTCTTGCTTCCCCTGTAACATTTAATGCCTAATATGTCAACACCAGGGACCTTTAGTGCTAAATCATTTTTGTTTGCATCCAGCCATCCGTGCCACACAACTGCTTTGCTATTTATGCTTATTTCCATGGACCAAGCTGCAGGGAATGAAAAATTGGAGCAGCCAGTGGGCATAATCAGTTATTCCCACTGTTGCAGATCCTTGAAGCAAATCATTGGCTAATGCTGTAAGTGCCTGTTCAGAAGTTCTGAACTATTTTTGGCTGTTGCTTTCTGTAACTAATGACATACTGAACATGGCCCACTGCATTTGCCAACAGTTTTGTGCAACAGCATTAACTGTCAGATGTTTTGCCTATTTGGTCCTATCATGCCAGAACATTGCCATAACTGTTGTGGTTGAGCTTTTCACAATATTGCATTTGAAACCTTTTGGGAACGGATCTCATTTTTGTTCAGCTTCATCTGGCTCTAGTTAGAACATGCTATTTATAGTGACAATTTTATTTCTCGGATTGTCTAATGGCAGATGGCATTGATTCCTATTAAAATTAATCGCAGTTACGTAGCCTATTTGTTAGCCTTAACTCATCCAAGTCAGAAAACTAAATTCAAATTTCACTCAAAAGATTTACGCATATAATCTAGGCTGATTTTTCTCAGTGCAATGCTCGACGAGGTGCTGCTTTGTCGGAACTGCAGTTTCAGATGAGACTTTTACACAGGAGGTCCCCATCTACTCTCTCTCAAATGTGAAGGATCTAATGGTGCTGAGGATTTTTCATCAACGTATATCCTTCTTCCAACATAAATTACATTTAATTGCTGTTCTTGGGATCCTGTACACTGTCATGTTTTCTACAGTGTGACAGTGGCTGTACAGTCTAATTGCTTATTTGACATTAGTTCGCAGATGAGAGAGAGCCTCTTAAAGCTTGACTACATCCGACTGTTTAGCTCCTGCACTTCAACTGTGACTCCCATCATGCTGATCCACTGCTAATTCGGGTTGAACTCAGGTCCACAATACCACAGAACCCAGTTTCGGCTTATTCTAGGCATTAAACTATAGGATCAGCTACGATGAAGCAATTAACCACTTGAGCCTGAGTTCTGCTGTTTAGTAAGGTCATTTCTGATTTGTGGTCAAACTCTTTTCTCCCCCACCCCCCTCACCTTTGGCATATAAACCTTAATTTATCAATCTCAGATTTAGAATTAACAGTTGATCCAGCATCAACTCTCATTTTGAGATGAATGGGGTCAAAGGTTATGGGGGGAAAGTAGGATTAGGTTGAGTTTGACGATCAGCCATGATTGTGGTGAATGGCAGAGCAGGCACGAAGGGCCAAATGGCCTCTTCCTGCTCCTATCTTCTATGTTTCTGTTTGAATGAGATTTCCAAATTTTGTCATCCTTTCCCTATGGAAGTGTTTCCTAATTTCACTCCTGACAGATTTGACTCTAATTTTTAGGCAGTCTGAACTTCAGCCAACAAAAATACTACTTTTGTCTACCTATCAGTTCCCCTTAATATCTTAAACTTTGATCAAATCATTTGATTGTCTAAATACCAGGAAATATAGCCCTGTTTTTTATAATATTTGCAAATATGAGGACACCAGGCATCATATTAAGGCTCATTTTGAGTTAGTCGCTTATGGTACAGAAGGAGACCATTTGGCTTGAGTCTGTTCCAAGTTTTATGTTTCCACATTTTGTGTATCACTACAACCCTCACCAACATCACATGTAGTGTGCCTCCACTACCACTGAAGTCCTCATTCATGCTTTTGTCACTTTTTCAGATGCCCTAACCCCTTGTACTATGTTATCCCTGAACTTTATCTCATTCAAAATCTGTTGCTTGTTTTCTGATTCCCTTTGAATCATACCCTCATCAACCTCCATTGATTCCCTATCCTACTTCCTGGAATCCTTCTGTGCCTTTGCCCATACCTAACTCTGTAATTTTCTCCAGCCCTAGGGGGCCTGTACAGAGATTCTGCTGATTTGATTCTGATCATCTTTGAATTCCATCCTCCCCTCCACATGACAATTGGCAAAAGACTCCTCGGCATGTTAGATCCTTCATCCTAAATTGTTCCATGTGTGCCCACCATGAGCCTTCGGGAATCTTATCTGCCATCTGCTCGACTACAATGAAGTGCTTTGAAACATTTAATCATCATAAAGATGGGACGTAAATGCAAGTTCCTGTGTACATCCTTGTAAAGTTTTTTTTTGAGTGCGGTTTCCTATCAAATAAGTGTTTTGCCCTTAATTTTTCTGAAAGCTGAATTTTATTAAGTACACCGGGAAATTTTGTGCACTAAATATTTAATACCAGATTTTCACATTTATAAGGGATTAATGGCAGGGTTGGAATAATACACTGAAATGTCTAGGCTCCCGTGTCATCTGAACACCCAAAAGAAAAAGCCTCATGGATTTTTCCAGCAAAAGGGGGAAGATCTCCGCAGGAAGCAATTACTGCCCAGGGTCTTCAGGGAGCAATTCTCCTACCTCCACCTCGGTGCGGAATTAATTATGCATCAGATCCACCCTGCAAACTCGTCTCTTCCCCCACCCGTAACCAGACCTTCTGCAAAAAATCACTAGCTTTTTGGGGTCTGAGGATATTTAGCAGTAATTATTGAGATTGTCATTTCAAATAAAAACTCATTAAACAAATAAGCTTTTCAAGAGTTTTTGCAGAGACTAATAGTATGTAGTTCACTAATTTGCATATGGATAACATTGCAATCTTGCAGAACCTATGGAGAACGTAGGGTGACGGGCAATTCCTGGGTATTCTCCACTGCAAATTGTCGGCTTCAGTGGCTGGATTCTGTCTTGCTGTCCATACAAAATCTATTGTTTAAATATGACATAACAAGCCCTTTGCTGTACGTTGCATATAAGACAACCCTATTTTCTGGCTTCAAAAAGTCATGGTTTTTTTTCATAGTGCTTGTACTTTCAGTCCTGTCATGCTATGCTTGTATTAGTGGCCTCAATGTTTCACCTAACAAATGCATTTTTTTCCTCCGATACATATAATGCTGCACAAGAAATCAGACAGGCAATATGGACTGTATTGTGAAGATTTATGCGGGTTTATGATGTAGTAGACCCCATGTAGTTAACGACAAAGGCGACTGCTGAGGTCACACTGTTCACTTTTGCCTTCACTGTACAAGTCGACCCTGTTTGGAAGAATTTTTCCAGGTTTCAAAGGACAACTAAGGCCAGAATTCTCTGATGTATGCCCTGCCAACAGTGCTGAGGCAGCAGCGACCACTGCAACATGCCACTCTTGTTTTTATTTCAATAAGTTGCATAATCAACTATGGGTGGGATAGAGTATGTACCACTACTTCAAGATTTGTCCATGTATCGGGCCATTGTTGGGTAACCAAGTGCCACTTTAATCAACTGTAAAGTAAACACTTTCTGTAGAATGCAATGACTTTTAATAGTCTTTTAGTATTTTTGCTGACCAATCCCTTTCCCTCATGCAGCCTATTTCTAGGGGCAGATGTTAACGCGAACAGCACTCCGACTAAGAGCTCTGACCAGCCTAAATCCCCCGAGAGTGGGAGTTCAGCAGAGAGCATCGACTCGGTCAGCGTTTCATCAGATTCCAGCAGTTCGGAAATCGAAGAGCCCTGCACTTCGCACACTTACGCTCAAGAAGGACCCCAGAAAAAGGTGACAGAGGCATTTGTCACAAAACATATTGTGGAAGTTCAAAGCAAGTCCTGTCACCCCCATACCCACCACTGTACTTTGACCGTCAATGGGCTACAAGGGTGCTCACCAACACCTAACCTGATCACTGGTACTGCCTGCCCAAATGCATTGTGCCTTTCTTCAAGGCCACTTAATATCTGATTGGAGTGACACACCTCTTGGAAACAAGCTATCGTCCTTAATTTGAATGTATTAAAGGCGACAGCCCCATAATTGGCTTCTGCCTGCAATATGCAACCCCAGATTACACCACTGGTCAAAGTGGGGGGGTGGCCTCATGTTTTCAGATCTGCAGGTGAGACTTCTGTCTCAACAAAATTCAACCCATGTTGCTTACAAAGCCATCAGATGCCAGAAAATTTATAACTATAGGGTTCATGGTGGGAGATATAGGAAGGATATCAGAGGTAGGTTCTTTATGCAGAGAGTGGTTGGGGTGTGGAATGGACTGCCTGCAGTGATAGTGGAGTCAGACACTTTAGGAACATTTAAGCGGTTATTGGATAGGCACATGGAGCACACCAAGATGATAGGGAGTGGGATAGCTTGATCTTGGTTTCAGATAAAGGTCGGCACAACATCGTGGGCCGAAGGGCCTGTTCTGTGCTGTACTGTTCTATGTTCTAATTAACTGCATGGAACGCAAACTGAATTTGTTTATATGAAATACGAGCTTGTTTTGTATAGATTTTATTAAATATTTACAGAGGCAGCTTCACGTGATTGTCACAGTAATAGCCAATATCTTGAATCTTAAATTTGAAACATCTTTGATAGTGCAGGCTGCTTTTTATGGTAAATTCAACACACGGGCTGTTGTGACCATAGCAGCTTCAAGTGTATAGTCCACAAAAACAGCATTTTGGATCAAAATCTAACAAACTACTCCACCAATAGCAACAAAGCAATGCACCTCTGCTTGTTCATTAGAGTCCCTCTTGACTCTCTGCTTTGTTTTTTTTCTACACTTGACCTTTAGTTGTTGTTCAGCATATTCTCCAAAGGCGGGTGTTGTTTCTTGGGAGATTATCAATGACTTGGATCGTTGCTTTTAGTAGAATATGTTGAGGACCTGTTCCTTGGAAATTTCAGTGATTCAGATGTTTTAAACTATCCTCCCTCTTTATAGATTCTCCTCTTTCAGTCCTTTTATTCCATCTCTCCAATAATACTGCATTGCCAATACTCTGCATCTCAAGATCTGCATTAGAGTGATTTGACTCTTAATTTCCTTCTATCTGTGTCTTGTTCTTGTCTCCTTTTCTGGTGCTTTGCCTCACCTGCACAAAGCATCACCACTGGATGTATTTAATTTCAATCAGTGTCAGTGGGTGCTGCAAGTGAGTAACCAGGTGAGGCAGGCAGGTAACATTCCTATGAGTATGGGAGTGTTCAACAGCGTTTAGCGTGTAAACTAAAATCCCAAAGGGATTATTTGACGATTTAAGCATAGCTTAAATATTTGAATGTAATGGCCCACTGTGCACTTATGCATATGTGCTAAATGATAACTGCCAATGTTGGCTTGGTGACTAGTAGACATTAGATGGCATCATTTCATCAGCATTGATGTTTGGCTGGGAAGAATCACAAGGTAAAGATTTCAGTATAACTATCTTGAAATTGTGCATTCCTCGAGGCCAAACTGTTGTGTCCGCAATGGCTCCACTTCTGAGGGAATGGCAGAGAGTTTGTCAAAATAAATGTAACTGGGAAGAAGGACCTATCTGAAATATAATCACTGGCAATTTTTTTTCTAAAATAATTCTGCAGTCATCCGAATCCTTGTCTTCGTCTTCATCCATGCACTCTGTGGACACCACCTCCTCCTCGGGAGTTTCATCCTTGTTCAGCGCTGTGTCATCATCGCCATCATTATCCCACCATACCAAGGTTCACAAGCGTTCTGCCTCAGCCACTTCCTGCAATGCAGCATCGGCACTTCCTGTGTACAACCACCAGAATGAAGATAGCTGTATCATCCGGGTCAGCCTAGAGGATGACAATGGAAATCTGTACAAAAGTATTTTGGTAAGTACGTGGATTGTTTTCTTTATCCATATTCATGTTGTATAAAGGTTGCTCATTTCTGCCAGTATAGACATAAATGCAAGAGGACATTTATTTTTGAGGGGAAAAAACTGGCCTCTGAACCATTTGTTATCACGCAGTCATACTCTAGATGACTTGTGTGACCAGTGCTACTTCACTGTCTACTTTCCATGTCGCCGAAGCGTTTGATGTCTTCTGTTTCCTGAGTGATCTGACCGTTTCAACTTTCTCATAGAATGTTGTAGCACTTCGAGTTTGGAGCCTTTTTTTTTAATGTCCTTACTCATTAACTGTACAGAGCACAACAAAGTGTAGCACTTTTAATATGCTTATTTAAGGGGTGAGCTGTTATTTATTAATTTGTACTATTTCCTCACCCCTTATGCAACAATGCAGTTAAGAGTTACAAATTGGAATCTAAGTCACTTGATTACCACATGACTAACCATGGGCAGCCCTGGTCCTTCTGTTGGCTAATTGACTAATTTTTGCCAGGCATTCCTTGGGGCTTGCATGGAATTTAAAAGGATAGAGAATAGAAGAGAGCAAATCAAAAATGGAGGTGGTGAAAGGGTACAGTTTAAGTACCAATGGTAATTGTTTAATTACACTGCTTTTATCTCGTAACCAATTCTGTATCCATGTTGCCACTGTTCCTTTCATCCCACTGGCTTCAATGTTGCTTATACTCAGCAGTTCTTTATCAAACATATTTTTGAAAATTCATAAGTACTTCACCTATCTTTATACTAATCCTCTAGTCACTCAATCAAATAATTCAGTAAAGTTAGTCGAACAGATTCATGCAGCTGTCATTCGACACATTTTTCCCTGAACAATCAAGATGGCGATTAACTATATCAAACAGATCTGCAATCTCCAGATCTGATTGGAGGAATTTAGCCTATCGTCTCCATTTGGACGGAGACATTTGAGTGTGTACGACCAATTAATTATACATATTGGTTGTGGGTGTACCTTGTGTCTGATATTGCACCTGAGACGAGACTACCATTAGAAGTTGAAACTTTTTAAATTCTGCTGTTGTTCAGGACAGTCTTCCTGACCCAGTTTGGTTAAGATATTGTAGAAATTATTTTTCACTTGATTGCAAATTTTCAGTTTAAAACAATATTTTAATTTGTTGACTTTATTCAATGTAGCATGCTTCATGAATGCTGAAAGGAATTGTTTAATAGATTGGAGTTGCACTTGTAAAGTAATCAGTATTGCCATCAATGTGCAGAGACTGGGTTAGTTAAAATCTACTTCCTTTAAGAAAGATCCACGCAAGTTTAATCATTTTCTACACAAGCATTCGGAATATATCGTGATAGTCTTTCATAATGGGGGACAGCTTTTCTGATGCCAAAGATGTATGCAGAAACTTTTGTATCATAAGGTACCAATCTCACCAAGAATAACAGGAAACATGGAATGTATGAAACGTATGTTTCTCTGTTCTATCTGTCTTCATGATGTGGAGATGCCGGCGTTGGACTGGGGTAAACACAGTAAGAAGTTTAACAACACCAGGTTAAAGTCCAACAGGTTTATTTGGTAGCAAATAAATTTGGTAGGTTATTTGGCTTTTGCTACCAAATAAACCTGTTGGACTTTAACCTGGTGTTGTTAAACTTCTTACTATCTGTCTTCACCAGATTACATTCTGGTGACTATGCTGTGAATGTGATGCCAACTGGCAGAGATCCAGCTTGTGAATTCATAGCATAACATTGCCATGTTTGAAATTGGCACAAGTAAACTCTTTACAATCAGACTGCTCAAATTGATAGCCTGTCATGGGGGTGGAGCTAAGGTACATTCTACATAATGTGGAGCAAACTCAGGAGACCAAGCACATCTTCGCTGGTGACATGCATCCTGACAGGTTAATCAGTGTGGTGTGTGAGATCACTGCAAACAAAGTCTGCACCCCCAGTAACTGGAGTTGTCCTTGGGCAACTGACCATCCCCAAGAGTTCTGCTACCAAATGACAGCATAAAATTCATTCTTATGAACAATAGACCATCCCTTTCTTATGCTGGAGGATATTATCATTAATCAGGTGGCATGTTTGTTGATTTACAGTATCTTGAATGTCTTGCAATTCATCCTAGAATGGCAGGATCTTTAACGTGTCCAAAATATGATTCCACTGAATATGCCCATACAAGATGCAAAAGGTTGTAATTCTCAGATAAATCAACCTCGGTATTGATAATTGCAAATTGATGGGATCTCGTACTATAACATTGTCACTCTTCAGTATATTTACGAAGAGCTTTGTTTCTGAGTGGCTGGAAAAACTGAATTCGTAAACCATGGACTGCAGCTTAAAAGAAGAAAAGCATGCACAGTCTCTGAACTGGGAAAACTCCCCAATTCTCTCAAACAAATACCCAGATCTGCCAGTGCGCTTCATCTCATGGGATTAGCCATTTGCTGGACTGCTCAAACTTGAGCTGGGAGAAATGAGCTCCAGATGTAACAGGACTGAACAAAAACCAAAAGGAGGTTGTTTTTTTTTAAAAAAATAACACTGCAGTACATTTTGGTCACTTCAATATCCTGTTTACCTACACAAGTCCAGTGTTTCAAAATTTGAGGTGAATATTAAGTTTCTCAACTCCATTCAGGGACTAAATGTTGCTTAATGCCGTGATCATTTTTATGAATCACTTTTTATATAAACATGAACTAATATTAGGATATGTTACACCTGAGAATTGAGCTTTTAGCTCTATGAACAATAAATGTCAGAAGTAAGCAAATAGTATAGGGGAAAGGAAATGGAGCATTTAAATTGATTTTGTTTTGGACAAATTTATTTGCTTTAAACTACAAATATAGGTAAGGTTGCTCAGGAATCCTTGTGATGAAACACTGGGCTCTGTTTCTCTCAGATAGTTAAGCATGTTCCCTCACTGCTCACAGCAAATGGATTTCGGTGCATTGAAGGCAAGTTTTTGCAATGCCAGTCCTAGGACATTACAGTTATATAGATGGATATTATTTCTCTGATGTAATTTGTACAGCATTCAATACAATGCCACTATATATATATATATATATCTACTGAGCGAAAACAGTCATTTTTAAGCCCTTTGGAAAGGTCTTGCACTTTTTTCATTATTCCTAAAGAAAAGTAAATATTTTTTCTATTTAGCTGACAAATCAAGATAAGGCACCCGTGGTTATCCAGAGAGCCATGTCCAAGCACAACCTTGAAACGGAGCATGCAGAGGATTATCAGCTCGTACAGGTCATCTCAGAAGATAGAGGTGAGAGATGGGAATTGTATCTCAATTTATGATAAGTCGTCATCTTCTGGCAGCAGATTGGTGTTTTCTTCATATTTCACCAAAAAGCTTGGAAAATCCATATTCCTATTATTGAACATATCCAGTTGCACTCAGCTGGATCCAACTTGGAGAAATAATAATAGTGCTTGAAAAACTCAGCAGGTCTGGCAGCATCTGTAGAGAGAGAAAAACGAGTTAACGTTAAAGTGATACAGACTTGACGTTAACTCTTTTTCTTTCTCCACAGATTCTGTTGAACCTGCTGAGTTTTTCCAGCATTTTCTATTTCAGATTTGCAGCATCTGCAGTATTTTGCTTTCTATCCAACTTGGAGGAATTTGACTTTACATTCCTCAATAAGTAACTATTGTCTGGACCTAATGAAAGCAACTAATATCAACAAATTCTTCCAAAGCGATGTTGTGTTGAAGGATGCACAGCTGGAGTTGGTTGCAAATAGTTAACATTATTCTGGTTTCTTTATTCTAATTCAAGCTGGGTATTCTGGGGGGGAAAAAAGATGCAAGAATCATTATTTTGAAATTGAAAATCTTTTTACCTGCCTTTTCTTGGCCATCTGGCAATGAAACCAGAAAATTGAATGAGGTCTCTGCTAGTTTTCTACTGAGCCAATCAGCACTATCAAAATGCATGTGTAAATAACCTTGTACATTTCCTTTGCTTTTCAGAGTTTGTGATTCCAGACAATGCCAATGTGTTTTATGCTATGAACACTTCTGCGAATTTTGACTTTATTCTGAGAAAGCGGAACTCTAGCAAACAGGTTAAGCTACGAAGCCGGTCATGCTTGACGCTACCCAGAGCAGCCAAAAAAGGAACATCAGCGCACAGACTAAGCAAGGTTACGCTGTAAGGAGTGTCACTTTTCATGCAGCTATACCTGTCGAAGCTTAAACAAAACACCACTCAGTATTGAAAAGCCCTGCAATATATGTGAATAAATCACCTTGACAGTATTCTACTTAAATTATTGGACACCATGGATAGCATTGTCCGAACACTTAACTTGAGTGCAATGCTTGTCTGCTGTTGAAACATTTTGCACATCAGCCCTTTTGAAAGAAGGCTGTCAGATTGGATCCTGTCACCAGAGTCTGCTGGCGAGCTACAGACTTGATGAAGATCATTTGCTTGTCGGAATCAGTGGAAGAGGAAAATGATTTTGTTATATGTGAATTGTGTGACTATTTGCAAATGAGCTGGCCTGGGGTTCCTCCACAATCGCTTTGTAACCAGTGAACCAGCTGCCATCTAGTTAACTGGCCGGATGATGAATACTTCAACGAAAGTATTTGGATTGGCCCTTGAGCTCTTCAGCACACCTTTCCTGCCTTCCCTCTTTATTTTTCCAGCGGTTTAACCACCTTCTGGATTATACAGCATCAACTTGCCTTCAACGAAGGACAACTGCAAGAAATTATGGAATAGTTTATTATTGCCAATGATGTTGCACTTGTTTTGAATTGATGTTCAGCTTTATACTAAATTTATATTGAATTGTTATTTTGTATATATATTTGTAAATGTAAACCTTTTTGGAAAAAAAATCTTTAAAAGCTGCAGAGGGGACCAGATCACCTGAGATATGAATACTTTAATACTTGTTTTTTTGTCCCTCATTTATCTTGTGTTCAATTACTTAGAACTGCCATTATTTCGTGGGCTAGCCTACAATACTAAAAGAATAAGCAATACCCTTTCTGTGTGAAAGTACAGATCTTAGTAGCCAAGAGCGTAAATCAGACACTAATTCATTGACCTCTTCATTTTAATGCAATCACTTCTCAGGTGTAGGACAGCACTCTAACTATGTATGTTCACTCATTAGATTTATCCAAAAAAAAAAATCCCTTTAAAGTAGCAACAAATGCCAAGAATGTCTTAACAGTATTTGGGTCTCTATCAAATTCAGATTTGCACTATGTATAAATTAACCACCAGAAACAGCAAGTGCTGAAGCACTTTAACATTTCTAGCGTCTTCCACACACTCTGTTCGTGTCCTTCCCCCAACATGAATTGATGTGCTTATGAGTTGTGGTGAGGAGGGGCTTTAGGGAGCTCGCCACTTGATTTTGGGAGGTCCATGTATTTTTCTTGCTGCCTCCCATCAATCACTTGGTGCCCTGAAATAGGATTCACTAATCGGGCACAATTACACAAGACCACTCGTCACTAAAAAGGTTCAACATCTGGGCTATGCCAGCAACACTTGGGCACAGGTATTAGAGGAAATCATCTGAGTTATTTGTATATTTTCTTTTCTAAGTGTACACTTTTGTAAATATTTTCCATATTCCTTGTATATTATATAATTTGTTTTAAATAAAATGTTACTAAAATTTCGACACATTCATGCTTCATTCTTTTGAAATGGAAGGCAGGACCTGATATGACCATATATGTTATGATGTGTCTACTTTAGTTGAGAGTTCACCTTAATGTAAACCATGCCATCTGGCATTATGGACAGTCCTATTCTAGAAACCAAGGCCAATGACTGATAACTGCAGTGTTCTCATGTTTTTGCAACAGCTGATCAAATAATATAACAAAGCCATGTGCTCTTCAATGATCCAGTGGTTGATTTGAAAAGCAAAATGGCTAACCTTTTGCATTATTCATGTACAAGTTGTGGCGTGAACATTTTGAGTAACCAGCTTCGGCATTTCCCATTTTTCTAATATCTTGCCCCATCCCATGCTGAAATCTTTCGCTGTTTTGTTGTTGCCTTTGGTATATTCTCAACCTCTCCTTCCCAGCTCCATCTTATCACTGCTAGGTAGTTCAGATTCAAAGTGGGTTGCCATGATTCAAATCTTTAAGGTCTACATAGTTTCTTTTAAGATTAAAGCAATCTTTCCACTAATCCACATGCGTGATCTTTATCCAAATGTTGGAAAGAAAGTGTTTAGAAACTTGCATAATTAGTAAGTGGATAAGTTGATTATGCTGAGTGTTTACTTGGACTTGTGTGGAAGGAGTTTATCTACATACTAGGTAAGATAGCAAGCTCTGCAATCAATATAGACTGAAAGGGAAGACAATACAGCATGTCTTAATTGAAGAATTCTAAGTGGAGGATGCTGTGCTAATCATCCATGTGGAAACTCAGCTAGAAATATGTGTGGGTTGTCTCCCATGTCTATAATCTGTTCTCCATTATTGTAAGCCATACAAAGTGCTGAGAACACCGGGCTAAAACCAACAGCAAGCTCAAGGAAATGATGGTTCTGGGTCAGAATGTTACATCTCAATGATACTAAATAACACCTTGCAGGAAGTTGAGTAAATTCTTCTACGTTGTGTCCATGATAGAAAATCTATCTCGATGTAGAATCTGACCTGCATTGGAAAAACAGTTGCTACCTTTGGCTGACTCAGGAAATGTGCATGAAATAACATCAATCTGACTTGAAACCTGGATGCTGGTTTGAGGCCTGTGTTCTCTGGATCTTGTACATGAGTGAAAAGTGGGCAACTTGCAGTTATCATGAAAGGATCCCAATAACTTTCATCTTTGCTATTTGTGGCAGATTTTGGGCAGCTCATGGAAAGACAAAATGACAAATGCAGAAGGACAAATTTCCCATCAGGCGGTGGTGACTTTGGCTTGGGTACATTTAAAGGATGGAAGACGGTCGGGTGCCCATGCAGGGTATCCAAAATCAGAAAACCAGTAGGACACCCAAAGCAAATCTGAAGTTTGGGGTTTTTTTCACACCTAGGCAACACTAAATGACAGGAAAATGCCAGCATCATCTATGCATCAGTGTGTACCACCATGATGAGCAGTGGCTTGGCAACTGGTGTTAACACCAAAAGCAACCCACATGACATGATCACTTTTTGTATTTGACACTTGTGGCTGAATGTGTCTGCCAAGGTTTGGTCTCTAAGCTATTCCATTCCCAAGGAATTTGATTAGCTGTGTCTCCATTTTACATTGCTATTGACATCTTTCCATCTATGGTGACGTTGTATTCTCCTCCTTTGCATTTTCAGCCATTAACTTGTATCTCATTGGACCAAAGCAGGGCAGAAAGAGGCCATTCAACCATCAAGTCTGCACCAACTCTCTTACCCAGGCCCGATTCCCATATATCATGGCCAATCCATCTTTGGAATGTGGCAGGAAACCGGAGCACCCAGAGGAAACCCACACAGACCGTGCAAACTCCACCAGTCACCCAAGGCCGGAATTGAATCTGGCTCCCTGGCGCTGTGAGGCAGCAGTGCTAACCACTATGCCAGCATACTGCCCATCTCTCAGCTTTACATTTGTGTGCTTTTGGTCTAGATTTCTCTGCATTTACAATGTGTGATGGCCTTTGATCCTGAAGCAGTCAAGGTAAGAAAAATTTGTAATTGCTTTCAGATGTTTTGGGAATTAATTGTTTGAAAGGAACCTTGAAGAGTTTGTATCAATTGTACAGGGATTGATTTTAATCTTTGGATACAAAATACTGGTCCCTTGACCTGGAAATAGTGCCAACAGAAATAAAGTTAAAATAAGCAGGCCATGTGGCAGACAACATAACAAAGGAAAGGGAATAGCTGGAGGAAATAGACCTGCGTATCTGCTACTCCATGTATAATTTGTACGACTGATTTGTCTGTTAGTTTAATTTGCATTGATTCTGATTTTTATTAAAAGTTAGAGTAAAATTGTGCTTGATAAGTTATTTTCATTTGGGGTTGTTTGGTAAATTTGGTTTATTTGCTTTAAGGATCCCCACAGGTACCATAACAGGAACCTTTCACGTGCTGTAATAATGAATTTCTGTGGTGGAGTTCCTGCCATGGTATGTAGTCGTACCCAACAGTTCAAGGAACTGATTTTATGTTTTATGATGAGGAACAAAATTATATTATTGGTTTATTTTACTTCACAGCATCGCCAAGATAACTTTTGTTGGATTGCAAGGTTGCTTTCAGAACCAATCGCATGATTTGATGGTAATGTCATTAGGATGTGCACTCAGGCTGCTGCTTAACTTTCAATTTTGTATTCTGATGCTGTGCTCTTCAATAAAAATCTGTTGTGTTAGTTGAATCTGAATGTACAAATCAAGTCTGTCTTGCAACATGATAACGGATTGATTGCTTTCAGAACTATAAGCAGATGTGGCAGCCTATTTGCATACAGATTCTACCATACGGTAAAGCAATTTTTAATGGTGTTGGTTGATGGAGCTATTTGTTGATGGTGAAATGTTAGCCAGGATCTTATTCTCTGCCATTCTCCACCTAGAACCATGAAATCTCTTTGCATCTACTTGTCTTAACCAAAAGACAGCACTTCCAATGATGGAGTACTCCCACAACGGTCATCTGGAATGCTTTGGGACTATCTCAGTCAGCCCACGTTATAACTGAGACAAAGATCCTACCATCAGTGGCAATCTGCATAAAGGCAACCTAATCTGTGATCTATTATCTCAAAACAGCCAACACTAAATGCAAGATGTTTGTTGCCCTGGCTATTGTATAGTTACAAATCTTAAGTACCTTGGGTCACTGTCCTTCAGGTTTGGAATGAGCAGAAAACTCTACAATTCTAAAACAAACATTTTTGGCAATGTTTGTTTCTCATGGCACAATAAATATTTGCAGAAATCTGAACTCTTGCCATCCTCAGCAGTGGCACTTCATGTAACCCATCCTGTTCTATAGAGAAATGAGACAATTCATTTAAGTTGTGAAGGTGATACATGACAACTGATGTAGGTGCATTCTAGACATTTCCAACATGTCTATTCTTAACTGCTGCCAGTGTGATGCCCTTGACATATGCACAGCAGTCATCAATATTGAGTTTCAAAACATAAATAGGGAGGAAATAAAGGGATACGGACCAAGTAAGGGAAGAAGGTTTTTTTACGGCATCGATCGGCACAGGCTTGGAAGGCCGAAGGGCCTATTCCTGTGCTGTACTTTTCTTTGCTCTTTTGTACAAGTGGCAGACACCTTGAGATGAACTGGGGCATTCATCAAGTGAGTTTATCACAATACGTTCATGGTCAATGCTATCTTTTGTGTTTTCTCATTAGTTCCTGCTTATTACTGAATGTCTCAGCATCTATGTAGCCTGAAACAATATTTTGTGCAAAGTATAAAGTATTCAGAAAAGTTAGTAGTACGATTCCGCTTGATATAACTTCCATGTGCTACTTGAACATAATTTAGGGGATTGGCTAAACCCTTGAACTTGATGTTTTGATCTATTATATTTATCAAAGAAGCTAAAATGATTCATATCCATCAGTTTAAATTTTACTCGTGAAAGGAACCTGACCAGCCTATTCCTAGCTATTCAAAAATGGCTAGCTCTGAAGTGATTGCATTCTTTTATTTGAACATATCCAGGACAAGGCAAGGCGAAAGGTCACAACCTGAATCAGTGAATGTTTTTCTCTCTCCACAGCTGCTGCTGCCTGATCTGCTGAGTATTTCCAGCATTTTCAGTTTTTGTCTGATTTCCAGCATCTGCAGTTTTTTTACCTTTTTGTGTATTATTGAATCTGTGTTCAAGTATATTAGTGATGAACAACGTACACAACTTGTTCTGCAGTGGAACTTGGTGATTGCAAATTAAAGTACAGTATATTTCTCAAGTATTAATATTGTCCAATCTATTGTGTTGGAAATTGGTCTTCTAGAAATTATTTTAAATTTTGACAAATAGTAGTTCACAAATAGAATTAAATATTGAGCCAATTATGTTGAAATTTGAAGTTCTTAGAACTGTCATATTGGACTAACGAAAGCATTAACTCTGTTTCTCTCTTCCTGGATGCTTCCAGACCTGTTGAATATTCCTAGCACTTTAAGTTCAAGTTTACCAAAATCTGCACTGTTGTTTTTATTGCAATTGATGTGTTGACATGCAAAAGACTTGAGGACTCAATGAAAATTGGAAATGCCCTCTCTCTGAAACCATGGTGATTGAGTGGCTTGGAAAACATCTGCCTTTCAACAGCAGGCCATTCATTACCTCACCCGTTCCTCCAACCACTTTCTGCCCACCTGTGACAGACTGTAGGTCATGTCTTAGACTCCTCAGTCACTTAAGAACTCTTGTTTTTAGTGTGGAGGCAAGTCATTTGAGGGACTGCCGAAGAAGAAGAATTATTGAAACAGCCATTCTCTTGGATATCACGCCCTTAATATTTTGTTAAAATGCATGCAATTGCAATGAGGGTGTGATGCACATCAATTTGGACACGAGGCTCGAGGCTTCAGTAAATGAAGGCTTTTATTTACTATTAATGAAGCTATCAGAACTTATGTACACTATCCCAGACTGAAGGGGTCCCGGCCAGAGCAGGGACTCTTATACCTCTCCCAGGAGGCGGAGCCCGACTGGGATGTGCCACAACAGTATCATACACAGGTGTAACAACCCCACCCTAACCCAACAGCAACAATAGAACAATCCAACAGTAACATATGTACATCCTTGTAGTCCTGGCCAGCCCCTGGCTCAGCACTATCCAGTGGGAACCAACGATGGTTCACCACATTCACCCCTCCTTTGAAAACAAAGGCCAGCGGGGTACAAAAAAACCAGAATAAAATGTCAGCAGTCTATAAGTTCAGACGGTCAGGGGGACCGCACCGTCGTTGTGACCTCCTCAATACCGGCGGTGACACCGGAGTAGGCACTTGCGGTGGCGTTCTCCCCAAAACGGCGTCCAGCTGTTCTTCCACGGACTCACAGGCCGGTTGACCCTGAGGTGACGGTAGTGCAGGGGATCCTGACACGCCCTGCGGTGGTGACCATCTTCTGGGCTCAGGCAAGCTGTACATGGGAGTAAAATTGTTAAGCAATGGTCCCGATGCTGCCCGCGCCGTGTCCGGGGAAGAAATGAGAGATAATGGATTTGTTACTGGGGGTATGGGAGCAACGGGTTGCTACGTCCCCTGCTGGCGCCAGATCTCGGATCGAAACTGTGTCCTCTCGCCCGTCAGGGTATGCCACATAGGCATACTGAGGGTTGGCGTGGAGGAGATGGACCTGTTCGACCAAGGGGTCGGACTTGCGGGCCCTTAAATGTCGCCGCAGGAGGACAGGTCCTGAGTACGTCAACCAAGACGGTAAAGAAATCCCCGAGGAAGACTTCCGAGGGAATGAGAACATCCTCTCGTGGGGAGTAGCATTGGTTGCCGTACACAGGAGGGAGCGAATAGAGTGAAGCGCATCAGGGAGGACCTCTTGCCAACGGGAGACTGGAAGACCTTTGGATTTCAACGCCAGTAAGACAGCCTTCCAGACTGTAGCATTCTCTCGTTCCACCTGTCCATTACCCCTAGGGTTGTAACTCGTGGTCCTACTAGAGGCAATCCCGTATGAGGGCAGGAATTGCCTCAAGTCATCGCTCATGAACGACGAGCCCCTGTCGCTATGGATATAGCTGGGGTACCCGAACAGGGTAAAAAGATCACGGAATGCCTTGATCACCGTGGCAGCAGATGTATCCGAGCAGGGAACAACAAAAGGGAACCGGGAGTACTCATCGATGTTTAGAAAGTACACGTTCCGATCTGTTGAGGGAAGGGGGCCCTTAAAATCAACACTCAGTCTCTCGAAGGGATGAGTGGCCTTGACCAAATGTGCCCGGTCAGGTCAGTAAAAGTGCGGTTTGCATTCCGCGCAAATCCGACAGCTCCTTGTTACCGACCTGACGTCCTCCACCGAGTAAGGCAGGTTGCGGGCTTTTACAAAGTGGTAGAGCCGAGTGACCCCAGGATGGCACAGATCATTATGGAGGGCGTTCAAACGATCCTCCTGAATACTAGCGCATGTTCCACGCGAGAGGGCATCCGAGGGCTCATTGAGTTTCCCTGGACGATACATGATATCATAGTTATAGGTGGAGAGTTCAATTCTCCACCGCAAGATCTTGTCATTCTTGATCTTGCCCCTCTGCGTGTTGTTAAACATGAACGCCACGGACCGCTGGTCCGGGATCAGGGTGAACCGTTTTCCCACCAAGTAATGGCGCCAGTGTCTGACGGCCTCCACAATGGCCTGGACCTCCTTTTCCACCGCTGAATGCCAAATTTCGGGGCCTTGGAGGGTGCGGGAAAAAAATGCGACGGGCCTGCCCGCCTGGTTAAGTGTGGCGGCCAGGGCGAAATCAGATGCATCGCTTTCCACCTGAAAGGGGATGGACTCGTCTACCGCGTGCATCGTGGCTTTCGCGATGTCGTCTTTCAATTTCTTGAAGGCCAATTGGGCCTCTGGCATTAGGGGAAAAGTCGTGGACTTAATAAGCGGACGGGCTTTGTCCGCGTAGTTGGGAACCCACTGCGCATAATATGAGAAGAAGCCTAAGCATCTTCTCAGTGCTTTTGCACGAGCAGGCAAGGGAAGTTCAGCAAGGGGGCGCATACGGTCTGGATCAGGACCAATGACCCCGTTTTCCACCACGTATCCTAGGATGGCTAAACGGCGCGTACGGAACACACACTTCTCCCTGTTGTAGGTCAAGTTCAGGCGAGATGTAGTGCGTAAGAAGTTCAGGAGGTTTGTGTCATGGTCCTGCTGGTCATGGCCGCAGATGGTGACATTATCCAGGTACGGGAAGGTAGCCCGTAGCCCGTTCTGGTCCACCATTCGGTCCATAGCACGCTGGAAGACCGAGACCCCATTGGTGACACCAAAGGGAACCCTGAGAAAATGATACAAGCGACCATCCGCCTCAAAAGTCGTGTATTGTCGGTCCTCTGGGCGAATGGGGAGTTGGTGGTAGGCGGACTTGAGGTCTATGGTGGAGAACACCCGGTACTGCGCAATCCGATTGACCATATCAGATATGCGTGGGAGAGGATACGCATCCAGCTGCGTATATCGGTTAATGGTCTGACTGAAGTCAATGACCATCCGGGGTTTGTTCCCGCTCTTGACCACCACAACCTGTGCTCTCCACGGACTAACACTGGGTTGTATGATCCCTTCTTTGAGGAGCCGCTGAACCTCCGATCTAATGAAGATCCAATCCTCAGTGCTGTAACGCCTACTTTTAGTAGCGATGGGCTTGCAGCCTGGTACCAGATTCTGAAATAAGGAGGGTGTGGTGATCTTTAACGTCGAGAGGTTGCAGGCAATTGGGCGTTGGGCAATTTGGAGGCTGCTGCTGTTTTCCCACTGCCAGTGAAGGGAGTGGCCCACCGTACTGTAGGATTACACTCCTCAAGTGGACCATGAAGTTTAGTCCGAGAAGTATTGGCGCGCAAAGATACGGCAACACGAGGAGCTTGAAGTGCTCGTAAACTGTGCCTTGTACTTTCAAGGTTACCACGCAACTTCCTAGCACGGCAACAGACCGGGACCTTGATGCCATAGAGATTCTGTTTGGCACGTTGAATCTGGAGTCCACACCTCTTCAGTGTCTGGGTGGATAAAGCTCTCAGTGCTCCCGCTGTCAAACAGACAATAAAGCACATGATTGTTTACCTGGATATCTATCATTGAACGATCGAGTCTATGAGGCTTGGCCTGGTCCAGGATGATCGACGCCACCGTTGGTTCATGAACGCCACTGCAGGCAGCTGAAATCGATGCGGAGGACCCCTGCTGGTCGTTCGTGGTCAGTGTCGACCAACATGGCTGCCCCCATGAATCGCACGTGGGTGAGGGCGCCAAACTCAGCGACCCCTGGTGGTCATACTCCTCCGACTCCGTCGACCGTAATTGCGTCGTCCTGGACTTGCACGTGGACTTGCGATGACTTCGACGATGATGATCCAAGCTCCGAAGAATCGCAGGCCGCACTGCCGTTCCTGGGTTTCGATCGGCACACCTTTGCATAATGCCCTTTTTTACCACATGCAGTGCACAATACCGCTTTAGCGGGACACTTTTGTCGGGTATGTTTTGCTCCTCCACAGAAATAGCACCGCGGGCCGCACGGGGCTGCAGCCATCGTCTGGCCCGAATGGGAGCACGCCATTACACAGCATTTCGAACCCGAGGGGCGAAGAGGGATTTGCGACTGCTCCTGCCATGTTGTCTCCACGTGGTCCTCTGGATATAAGACTAAGCTCTTTGAAGCCGACTCGAGCATTTCTGCTAACTCGATGGCCTGGGTAAGATTAAGGTTACCCTTTTCTAACAGTTTGAGACGGATGTACGACGATCCGACCCCGGCCACAAACGCATCTCGGGCGAGGTCGTACATGCTCTGCTCAGCCGACACAGCTTTGCAGTCACAGCCCCTGGCTAGTTGTAAGAGCTCATTGGCATAGTCCTCCATCGTTTCGCCAGACTGCCGTCGTCGAGTGGCTAGGAGGTAACGAGGGCCTTAGGGTAATTAGTGGCCGCACGGATCGCAAGGTAGACTGTGTTGCTTACCCTCGCATGGAGGGCCCAGAGTCTGTCATCATCTGTAGTGACCGCTGCGGAGGCTGCTAGGTAATCTTCGAAACACTTCAGCCAGTGGTCGAAGGTGTTAGAAGCGCCCACCGCACGTGGATCTAGCGTCAGACGTTCTGGCTTGAGAATTTGCTCCATTCTCTTTTTTTCCGTTGAGACTCTAATAATAGTAAATAAAATTGATGCACATCAATTTAGACACGAGGCTCGAGGCTTCAGTAAATGAAGGCTTTTATTTACTATTAATGAAGCTATCAGAACTTATGTACACTATCCCAGACTGAAGGGGTCCCGGCCAGAGCAGGGACTCTTATACCTCTCCCAGGAGGCGGAGCCCGACTGGGATGTGCCACAACAGTATCATACACAGGTGTAACACCCCCACCCTAACCCAACAGCAACAATAGAACAATCCAACAGTAACATATGTATATCCTTGTAGTCCTGGCCAGCCCCTGGCTCAGCACTATCCAGTGGGAACCAACGATGGTTCACCACAGGGTGACCTATTCATAAAGCGGTGAATTGGCCTGAAGCATTTAGGTGCAGTGAAACAATGAAAAATTAAAGACAAGAAATAGCCTGAAAGAAGATTAAATACAATTGTTCATTTTACAGAACGGTGGCTAATACAGCTGGAGCAGAGAGCAACACAAGTATTAAGTATTGAAATATAAATTAGTCACACTGCACCCTATGGCAGCTTCCATGTGGTTTGCATCTGTCCAATCCACGGTTGCTTGTCACTGCGTGGTAAAGACTAATAGTCCACTCAGCAGTGTGTTCTGATAAATTTCCTGTCCTGGATGGCCTCCTGAAGTTCGTCACCTGCTTGAGATTTATAAACTGGTCATGTGAGGATTGTTGTGCTGTCAGCAGGCTTGTGAACCAGAAAATCCATCTCTCTGGCCTTGAAGTAACTGGAGTTCAGAAGTGTTTTGAGTGCTGAACACACTGTTGCAAATTAATCATGTGTTTGAGAATCCAGGCAGAGCAAAAGTAAACCAGAATCATTTTGAGGCCTTTAGGCCATTTCTAGATACTTGCTGTTGAATGTTAGTCTGTTCCTTATGCTCATCATGTGGAAAGTCTGTGGTGATCAATGAAATGTTTTCCAATTCGGGAAACACAGTTGCAACTAACGATTGGGTATTAAATGAATTCCGTGTGAAGTTTGTGCTATGTTGTCATGTTGCCTTAATCTCTGAACTCCCAAATTGTGACCTTTCAACTTCCCCCAACAGCCATCCAATGCGGCCTCTGGCTGAACTCTGAAATAATCATATTGTTTCACAGGAATGAGTGCCAGGTTAAGACATCCCAAAGTCACCCCACATCAGACCCTTGGAAGCACATGAAAGGGCCACGTGCTAACTCTGCACTACAGTGCCTTGAAAATGGATTAATGGAAGGGGGTGAAGCAAATGTAAATGCAATCCAATTGAGAAACTAAGGCTTATTTTTTAAATCCAATAAAAATCTAGAATTAAAGATATAATGACCAAAAAACCATTGACAATTGTCATTTTTTTAAAAAATCTAGTTCAGTAATGTCCTTTAGCAAAAAAAAAATCTGCCATCCTTGCCTGGTCTGGCCTACATGTGACTCCAGACCCACAGCAATATGGCTGACTCTTAAATGTCTCTGAAATGGCCTAACAAGCCACTCCATTCAAGGACAATTAAGGATGGGCAATAAATGCTGGCCCAAAGGACACTTTCCTTTTTCCTCTTATTCAGTCTTGATGTATGTGAAAAGGAAAAGATGAGTTGAGACAAATGTGGAGCCATTACACCTAGAAACAAGAGACTTTATAATGGAGAAGAGGGAAATGGCGGAGGAACTAAATATTGGGTTTCACGCAAGAAGATACAGTGAAAAATATTGTTTCTTGCACGCTACACAGATTAAAATATATTGTTCATAGAGTACATAGGGGAGAAGGAAAGGAGAGGGTGCAAAATATGGTGTTGCAGTTAGATAGGGGTGAAAGAGATCAGCTTAATATGATTGGTCCATGCAAAAGTCTGATGGCAGCAGAGAAGATGTTCTTGAGTTGGTTAGTACATGTTTTCGGGCTTTTGTATCTTTTCCCTGACGGAAGAAGGTGGAAGAGTGTATTTCCAGGGTGTGTGGGGTCCTTAATTATGCTGGCTGCTTTTCCAAGGCAGTGGGAAGTGTAGGGGGATTCAATGGATGGGAGGCTGGTTTGCGTGATGGTCTGGGCTACGTTCACAACCCTTTGTAGTTTTTAGTGGTCTTGATCAGAGCAGGAGCTATACCACACTGATACATCCGGAAAAGATGTTTTTTATGGTGCATCTGTAAAAATTGGCCAGAGTCGTAGCTGACGTGCTGAATATCCTTCTCCTCCTTCTGAGAAAGTAGAGGTGTTGGTGGTCTGTCTTAACTATAGTGTTGGTGTGGAGAGACCAGGACAGGTTGTTGGTGATCTGAACACTGAAAAACTTGAAATTCTTGACCATTTCTGCTTTGTCCCCATTGATGTAGACAGAGGCATGTTCTCCACTACGCTTCCTGAAGTCAATAACTACCTTGTTTTTACTGACAGTTGAAGGAGGGATTATTGTCATAGCACTATTTCACTAGATTCTCTGTCTCCTTCCTGTACTCCTCCTCATTGTTTGAGATCTGACCCACTACGGTGATGTCATCAGCAAACTTGAAAATGGAGTTGGAGTGAAATTTGGCCCCACAGTCATAGGAGTATAGCAAGGGGCTGAGGACACAGCCTTGTGGGGCAACAGCATTGAGGATGATTGTGGAGGTGGTATTGTTGCCTATCCTTACTGATTGTGGTCTGTGGGTTAGGAAATGGAGGATCCAGTCAGAGGAAGGAGCTGAGCCCTAGGCCACAAAGTTTGAAGATGAGTTTTGCTGAGATGGTGTTGACCGCTGAGCTATAGTCAGTTAAAAGGAATCTGACATAAGTCTCCTTGTTGTCCAGGTATTCTAGGATTGAGTGCAGGGCCAGGGAAACGGCATCTGTTATATACCTGTTGCGGCGATAGGTCAATTGTAGTGGATCCAGTCAATCTGGGAGGCCAGAGTTGGTGTGCCATAGTGATGCGCGATATAACACACGAGAGGCAGGATGTACTCGGGAAATAAAGGCTTTTATTGCCAACAATAACAGAGCTACTATATACAGTATACGATCCCAGACTAAAGGGTCACCAGGCAGAGCAGTGACCTTTATACCTCTCTCAAGAGGCGGAGCCAACTGGGGTGTACCATAGGACTATATTAACAGGTAGAACAGTCCAACCCTAACCCCAACAGTAACATATCTACAGACTCATAGTACTGGCCAGACCATGGCTCAGCACTACCTGGTGGGAACCAACAATGGTTCACCACACATAGCTAACCTTTTGAAGCACTTCATGGTGTCAGAGCCACCAGGTGGTAGTCATTAAGGCATGCTGCCTGGTTTTTCTTTGGTACCGGGATGATGGTCGGCATCTTGAAGCAGATAGGGACCTCAGTCAATGTAAGAAGTGGTTAAAGATATCTGCAAATACCCCCACCAGCTGGTCCATGCAGGATCTGAATGCTCCTCCGAGTGCCCCATCTGGGCCAGTCACTTTTGGTGGGTTAACATTCAAGAAGGCCAATCTGGTGACTGTGATGGTGACTTTGGATGCCAGTTTGATCTGGGCAGGATCCTGTTAAGTCTCATGAAAATCACATCCACTGGTTCTCAATCTAAGCTACAGGTAACATCCTCAAAAAAAACCTCCCAATGGGTTTGTCACAATACCCTTTCATAACATGGACATGTTGACTCTGTGATAAAGGATGTGATGATTAAATATTTAGAAAGTAATGATACAACTGAACAAAGGCAACATGTCCATGTTATGAAAGGACATAACCTGTGACAAACCCATTGGGAGTTTTTTGAGGATGTTACCTATAGCTTGGATAAAGGAGAACCAGTGGATGTGGTGTATTTGGATTTTCACAAGACTTTTAACAAGATCCCACCCAGGGGGTTTGTAACAAAATTAGAGCACGTGGGACTGGGGGAAATATATTTGTATGGATTAAGATTTGGTTAACACAGAAAACAGAGTGGGAGGAAACAGATCATTCTCAGGATGAAAGGCTGTTACCAGTGGGGTACCTCCAGGATTAGTATCAGGGCCATAACTGTTCACAATCTATATAAATGATTTGGATGTGGGACTAAATGTCATATTTCCAAGTTTGCTGCAAATACAAAACTAAGTGAGAATGTGAGGAGGATTCAAAGAGGCTTCAAGTGAAACATGGGATCAGAATATTGAATTCGATGATCAAAGTGAATTGAAATTGAAGGGCCAAATGCTTCTAGTTGTGTCCAAAGCGACCAGGGTGTCCATAAGCCACTAAAAGCTAGCATGCTGGCATAACAATAAGGAAGGTACATTGGCCTTTATCACCAAGGGATTGGAGTACAAAAATAAATATCTTGCAGCTGTTGTAAAGCGTCTTAGTGAGACTGCACTTGGAGTATGGTATGCAGTTTTGGCCTCCAGAGGGAATACAATGGATGTTCGCCAGACTAATCCCTGGGGTAGCAGGAATGTTTTAGGAGGAGAGATTAAGGAAACTGTGCCTGTATTCTCTAAAGCAGGGTTTCCTGAACTCTGTTCCACATTTGTATATAAAATTCAAAAAATGTTATGAAGCTGCTTCTCCAATCAGAGTCTGGCTTATGAAAAAAACAGCCTCTGATTCGATGACCTAGAAACAACACACAACTCAAATTTCCAGATCAGAGTGAATGCAGACAGTGGAGTGATGCGGGGAGTGGGAGTAACATGGAAATGGGCTGCAGAGTGGGAGTGTAATTTTGCTCTGAGTGCTTGGGAGTTAAAATAACTGGGAGATTAGGAAAATTTAAAGAGAATTAAACTTTTTTAAATTCTAACACAAGTTGCTGGTAAATTTTCAATATACAAATTGCAGGTGGAAATTTGAAAACCCTTCAGACCTAAAGAAGGTAAAAACAAAATCCCTTTGGGGGACTAGCAGAGGATTAATTTAGGGCAGTTAGTAAACCAGTTCAGATTGCATTTCTTTTTAAACAGGGGAAGCACAGACTATAAAAACAAGCTTGCCAGTGCTTTTGCAGGGAGTGCCATTTTGCTCTGAGCTTGGGTGTGAAGGTGGGGGTGCGGGTATTTGTGTCACGCTTTTCTTTTATTGTGTCCCAGGTTAGTGGGAGCAGTTGCAGGCCAAGGAAGGAGGACTGAACACATCTGTGTGATCACAGGTAAGTGACTAGTAGGTGAGTCTTTCTCTCTCCTACCTTTCTGACTTTGGAAGTGAAGATTGATAGGGAAGCAGAAATTGCAGAAAGTCAAGATTAGTGGTATAAGTTAATCAAATTGACATTCTAAATTAAATAAGTTCTAATACAATAAAATAAGGATGCAGAGCCAGGCAATGTGTTGTAGCTGCAACATATGGGAGCTGGTGGACCCCATTGTGATTCATAGCGACCACGTCTCTTCAGCAAATGTCAGAGGAACTTCGTCTGAGTTAATCAGCTGGAGTCTGAGCTACAGACATTGTGACACATCAGGGAGGGGGAGAGGAACCTGGATGCTGTGTTTCAGGTGACAGTCACCCCCCTTAGATTAACAACCTTAAATTCTGTCAGTTGTCAGAGACGATGGTGTGATTGCGAGTGAGGCAGGTGGAGGGATCAAAGAGGGAGAGCACTGCAAGAGCCTCACTCCTTGTCACTGTCCAACAGATTTGAGATTCTTGCTTCCTTTGTGGACGAAATGAGCAAACTTACCATGGTCAGTTTGAAGATAAGATCAGGCTTGTGGCCTTGCTGGAAAAAACAGATCTGAGAAACTCCTGTTTTCATCCTCGTTTGGGACTTAGAATTTTTTGGTAAGATTGCCCCCACAGTCTCTGAAAAATGGAGCAGGCAGTCACTAAAAGTCAATTTGTTGAGGGGGCAGGGGGGAAGCTCTGAACAAAAACTAGTTTGAATATCACTGTGCTTGTGGTAAGAGTGGTAATCTTGCTATCTCATTGACAAAGCAAATTTCAGCTTCTATAGCTGAAGTCTCAATTTTGAAAGGAATTTGCTTTACATTTGAAGAATTTTGACACCTTTTGGATTGCATGTGAGTTTGTAAAAGTGCCAGTTTCTAATGGTTTTGCATTAGTGATGTGATTTAATCCTCGCAAATTGGCTTAAGGTGATATGCCAGATCTAGTCCAGTGCATGAGTTTCAAAATTGCCAAACCATTCAAACTAAGTTCTGGCCATAAGTATTCCAACATTGTCAATTAACTGGATCCACTTCCTGGCCTGCATTCATAGGAGGAGAACTTTTGGCAATTTATAAAGCAATGGAAACTGAAATGAGAAAATTACCAATGGGGGGGGTGGAAGGCATTTTACTAAATATTTAAATGTGATGTTCGGCTATATTTATTCATTTTTTTAATACAAGGATTCTGAAATCTGGCTGTTGATTTAGTACCAAAATTGACTAAATATAAGCTTTATTATAAAGCCACTGTAAATCTTAGACCTCGTAGCTAGCCACAGATGTGTTTAAAGGAATAATCAGAATGTTACTGCAAGGGCTTCCACAAAAGAGTCATTCTCTGCTTTGTGTCTAAGCATAAGTAATGTCACGTAGGGCGCACTATAGTGACTGTAGCCTTGTAACCATGCCGTAGCCTATATTCAGTTAACTTGAATCAGAGAGTTGTGGGTTCAAGTCCCATTGTCAAGACTTATGCATATAATTGAGGCTAACACTTTAATGCCATATTATTGCAATTTTGTTTATACGACATGTTGATGTATTGATGTCCTCCATGCTGAAATTATAAAAATGCTTATTCCCAATGTCACTAAATTTTAAGTTGAGGACATAATGTTGGCCGGAACACAGGAGATTCCTTTGTCATCCTAGAATACTACCAAAGGCAGAGTACTTCCCCTTTTAGACCCCACAATCATGTTTAAAATATCTGAATGTGCTGCACACTATGAAATACCCTTTGCCATGTTGTAAAGGATCTATAGTGTTCACTTCAACTCGAGCAGCCTGTCAAGATGTTGAAATTAGAAAATGTTAAGCAATGTATCACATGGATTTGATTCAAATTAACACTGTAGCAAAAAGTACGTATTGCTAATCTATGCCTAACCCAAGGATCACTGGCTGTATTCTGAATTTTATTAGTTGGCTTACAATTGTTCGACTATGATAGAGTAAATAAGGGGAAGTAGGCAGGAGAGACAGGAACAAGAGAACCCAGGAGTAAAGTGAAATTGGCTGAACAATCAGATGAAGAGAAATATCTTTGCATATTTGCCTTGTTCTGAAATTCACTGCCTGAAACACTGGTGGAAGCAGATTCAATAGTAACTTTCGAAGGTAATTGGAAGATATAAAATTACAGGGCTATGGGAAAGAGTATTGGAATGGGATAAATTGGAACAACTCTTCAAAGGGCGGACATAGCCACAATAGGTTGAATGGGCCCCATCTGTGTTGTCTCATTCTATGATTCAATCAGAAAGATATACAGCAAGTGAAGACAAATTTACCTAAAGTGCTGTGGCTAATAATTCTCGGTACTCAAGCTGTATTAAAGCTCTCAATCCAAAAGTTGAGATTTTCTACAAATACAGTAAGGGCGATGGGATGTGCACCATTGTTTTCTCGGCTGCTGTGATTATTATTTTCACTGGCAAATATATCCATTGTTTCCCCTGATCGAGAAGTCTAGTCAGTAAAGCCTCAAGGATTACTTTATAGTCTGTCAGACCATGTTACTGAATTTCACAGGTAGATGTAATGGATTGCAGCGCACTCGCACAGTTACAGCCAGCAATTCAGTGGGATTGGCAGGAGGGAACACAGCTATGTCATAACCTTGAAAATAGTTGATTGAAAGAAAGATAAAGAAAATTGTATTTAACGAATACCTTTCACCTCCTTGGGATGTTCCACAGCATTTTACAGCTAATTAATTACTTACGGAGTGCAATAATCACTGCTGTCATGTGGCAAGAACTTTTGATGGTTTGCACCAAGGCCCCAACGAGACAGAGTGGAATATGTTTTTGGTGGGGTGGAATTGCTTGAGGGAAACATTACTGGCTAGATAAATTTCTTGTGAACCTGGAGAGGGAAAGTCAGAATACAGCTAGTTTTAATTTCTGCTGATATAGAGAACGGTCATGAACATTTCACAATGCCTCTGTTACCCTCCGAAATGATAGTTTGGAGTTGTGTGGACAGCAGGCGTCTCAGACGATATCCTGTGAATGCTTGTTTAAACACCTGGTCACAATCCAAGCTATAGGGGTTAAATATATCCAATATTCAAAACAATCTAGACAAGGTAAGGAACAGAGCTAAGAAATTGGCAGACAGATCTTGATATGGATAAATGTAGACTTTTTAAAAATGTATATATATTCTTGGAATGTGAACATCATTGGCAATTCTGGCATTTATTGCTCATCTCTAGTTGCTCTGAATTAGGTACAATTGATCAATTATTTCACAGGGCAGCTAAGACTTTGGAATGGGCCTGGAGTTGTATAGAGACCTGACTGGGTAAGGACAATAAGTTACTTCCCAAAAGGAATGACAGGGATTCAGACCTTTTGATCGTAAGCTTAGTAAGACAAGTACCACGTTACCATTGTGCAACACTAATGTGCATTGTCACTAATGACTTTGCCAGGATCCTATGACTATTGTCTGCAGCTTGTCAGGATGAGATGAGCTGGATTGACAACTTCCTTTTTATTTTCTGAAAGCTTAAGCCCAATAAGCAATTTGCCACTTTCCCCTTGGCACTGCACTGGCAAAGATACCCGGTGACCATAAAGGAGTGGAATTGGAATACGCCAGCAGTAAAAAAAAAAAACAAGTTTGTGGGGAATCAGCAGCCAGTTGTTCACGTGCCTGCTGTCTATTCTAATGACATTGAAAGATGGAAACTCAAGTCTGTAAATTGCAGTAACAGAGACTTTATTCACAAACATGCTTGGGAGACACAACCTGCTCCTACAGGGTGTCCACTTATACAAAGACTGTGTAATATATTTATATATTTTAGTTATCTCACGTGCATGATAAAATCCCAATAAGCAGCATTATACTGGTTGCAGCTGTAATTTAACTAACTGAAGGCTGAAGTCTGTGCTTCTTATCATACTCTTACTTAACCATCCTGTGAATGTCATTCAATTTGTGATTGTTACTTTCCCACACCAGGTGGCTGAGAAAGGCCTCGAATAACTTATTTTAAAACTGTTGATGCTCATGACTACATTTGACTACTTCAGAGCTATTAATGTTTAATGTCCAATTGTTTCTACTACCCCACTCCACATTCACAAGTGAATAGTTCAAACGCTTCTTTGGAAACTCGGTTCTTACTCCGCTATTGCTTTTATTGGTTTGAAATTGTAAACCTTAGCAATATTTTCCAAGTCGATGGAAAATAAAAACTGAAAGCAGTGAAACACCTGATTTGCTAGGACCCTCCATTTGTTGGGAGCAGTTTCACCCCCAAAACCTGAGAGCTCCCTGGGCAGCTATCAGCCAGAAGAACAGTGATTGCTGTTTCTTTCTGGCAGAGGGCAAAAGCTAGGGTAATGTAGTGTTATAATCACATGTAGTGTACACATTTCTTTTCGCCCCCATGTCAAAGATTTTGCAAGATTTCTTTACTGAGCAGCATTGATTGCCCTGTTAAACTTACACCAGTGCATGTGTTGCAAACACACTTATGAAGAGGTTTGACCAAAAGGGTGATATGTCTCTTGATTTCACATATCTTTGTTTCAGTGCTGCTGAAATTGGGAAATTACACTAAACCATTCCGGCTTCTTATGATCAAAATGATCACAGGAATTTATCGTTGAAAATAGCAGTTGTTCTGGGAATCTTCTTGTCAGCTTTGATTGCACTCCATGCCGGAAGTGTCTGATACAGCAGCCTGTTTAAATCGGAACCAGGATGCTCTCTGGCAGTTTCTATTGCTTTTGGCAACCCCTTACAATCACTGTCAGTAACAGGAAACCTGTCCTTCAACAAGAACTGCCTTGTCATTCAATATTCTGAGCAATGCCATTTCACAAAAGTCGTGTTCAGCCTTGTATATAAATATCAAACCTACATTCGAAAGAAATCCATTCTAAGTTTATCAAGGCATTGATTGGTGCCTTAAAGCTATTTTAGCTGGCTGCTATTTGCCCAGTCACTCCAGCTGTCTGCCTGTTTTCCCTTCCATGGAACCCCTTAAATTCATGCCCCCCCCCCCCCCCCCCAAGCAGACGACATCTGCAGCTGGAGGCACAAGCAGGTTATTTCTAAATTGGTAATTATTGGGAGAGACAAAGTCCTGCTCAGTCCGTTTTGTTTTTATTGTTGAGGGGGGAACAAAGGTGGGAATTCGGTTTCTACTCCAGTGCTCAGTCTACTTGGGTCAGCTGACCCAAGCAAGTTCATGGCTCGTATCGCTGGCACAAAGTTGGCGGGGAAGAGGGGAGACTGGGCACCAACTTATTGTAAAACCACCTGATTTTAATCTCTTTGATTTAAACAGAATGAAAGCAAGGCATTTTATATATTGGGCAGTCAATGCATTCTATCAGGCTAATGGCAATTGGCCTATTGCTAATCTGTTTAATATAGGAGTGGGCATCAGAGGTACTGTTGGTATTGTGTTGGGACAGGGAGGGGAATTGCATTTCTGGCCTTTGACATTACAAACTTCCCGGTATTAATAGTGATTGGTCTTCACTTACAGGAATATAAGATTTCAGAAAGCACAAAAGGGAAACACTGACAATGGGGTTTGTAGAGGAAACTGAAACAACCTACTTTCATTTTCCAATCTATGGTATTAACTTCACATTAGCAATGTGTTTTGAAAGAATAATTTTGCTAAAGTTAGGATTTACAGACATAGAAATTGACAAAAGTACCTGTTTGTTTTTGGAAATTTTGTGTGCAAAAATCACTTGAGGAATCCAAGCTGATAGTTTTGATGGAACTCCAAACCTAGCTGTTAACCTGATGAAGCCCAATGTAGGGCTCTCAATGCCTGGCTCTCTTCCTGTTGAAATTAAGGGGATTAAAATCAGGTGGGTTTTCAATAGGTGTAATTTTTACAATGATGTTTTAAGTATTTTCAAATAAATGAATGTTCTGTATCTTGTATGAAAATTGCATACTGCCCCTCAGCAGTAGCATAATGCAACCCTTATCCCAAAATGGCTCTCTGCCTCTGTATGCTTTTACCATGGTCATTTGACACAGACTTAAACAGTTACTGTTGTTGTTCATGCAGTTGTGACTTGACATACCCTAATGGTTATGTCTGCGGGGTGCAGTGTATATCTCCCTCCCTCCCTCAATATGGTGAGCTTGGTCATTGTTCATGTGGGTCCTCTGAAGTGAGCTTGTGTGGTTGGGGTACAGTGTCTAACTGTAGGTGGCCTAACTGAAACTCTGCTATTGAATACTTCAGTAAATCATTTTCATTGTCTTGGACACCTCCAAATCTTTGACTGGATTGGACGCTAGCTTTTTTAATGTAAGACACGCCATCATATGTTTTTCCATTACAACTGTGTTCAGTATTATCGAACTTTCTGATATTGTTACAGTTTGGAACTTTTTAAAATATTTGTTCATGGTATGTGGGTGTTGCTGGCTGGGTCAACATTTTATTGCCCATCCCTAATTGGCAATGAACGGAGTGGTTTTCAACGTCATTTCAGAGGGCATTCAATAGTCAACCACATTGCTGTGGCTCTGCAGTCACATGTAGGTCAGACCAGGTATGGACAGCAGATTTCCTCCCCTAAAGGATATTAGTGAGTAAGATTGTTTTTTTAAAAACAACAATCAACAATGTTTTCATGGTCATTATTCTACTTTTAATTCCAGGTTTTTGTTGAATTCAAATTTCATCATCTGACATGGTGGGGTTCGAACCCGTGTCTCCAAGGTAATACCCTGGGTCTCTGGAATGCTAGTCCAGCAACAATATCATTGCCACTGCTAAAGAATCAGGAGTAGGCCATTCAGGCCATTGAGTCTGCCCCACCATTCAATATGACCTTGACTGATCATCTACTTCAATGTTTTTTTCCCACATTATCCCAATATCGCTTTATATCATTGGTATTTAGAAATGTCAATGTCTGCTTTAAAAATACTCAGTGACTGAGATTCCACAGCTCTCTGGGACAGAGAATTCCAAATATTCACAAGATTTCTCATTTTGAAATTGAGTTCCCTGGTTCTAGATTCCCCAACTAGGGTAAACATCTTGCCTGCATCAACTCTATCTATCCCTTTAAATATTGTGTAGGTTTCAATAAGATCGCATCTCATGCTTTGACACTCTAGAGAATACAGGCCCAGTTTCCCCAATCTCTCTTGAAGACAGTTCCACCATCCCAGGAACAAATCTGGTGAACTTTTGTTTCACTCCTCCTTTGGCAATCATAGCCTTCCTAAGGCGAGGAGAGTAAAACTGCACACAGTGCTCCAGGTGCGGTCTAACCAAGCTTCTAGACAACGGAAGCTAGATTTTGTTACTCCTGTACTCAAATCCTCTTGCAATAAATAAAGACTAACATTCAATTAACCTTCCTAATAGCTTGCTGTACCTGCATGTTAGCCTTCAGTGATTTGTTGATGAGAACACCCAGGTCCCTTGGTACAGCTACACTTTCTAATCTCTTGCCATTTAAAAAATACTCTGCAAATCAATGCCTTCCATCAAAGTGGAGTACGTCACACTTTTCTACAATATATTCCCTCTGCTGATTCTTGCCCACTCAAAGTTTGTCAAAATCCTCCTGTAGCTGCTTTATATTTTCCTCCCAACACGCATTCCTGCCTAGCTTTGTATCGTAAGAAGTCTCACAACACCAGGTTAAAGTCCAACAGGTTTATTTGGTAGCAAATACCATAAGCTTTCGGAGCAATGCTCCTTCGTCAGATGGAGTGGTCTCTGTTGTATCATCCATAGACTTGGAAGTATTACATTTGGTCCCCACATCTAAACCGTTGGAACATAATTTCCTACTATTGTTGGAAAGTGATGGGCAATGGAATGACAGGAGTTTAAAGTGCACTGACCTGCTCTGAAAAACTTTATTCAAACCTCTGCTGGCTGGAGCTACTTCCAGCCTGCAGCCATAGAGTCCTCAAAGGCCAAAGCGCAGTGCAACGTCAAGCTTTTACTGCACTGGCAGCCATAAAGTAGGTAGGTTCAAAGGGCCCAGTGAAATTGACAGGCCAGGGGAAGGTAAGTAAGTGGGATTTGGCTAGTTGGGACAGTTGTGACGGTGAGGGGGTGGGAGGGAGAGGTTGGGTCAGGTTAGTGGGTCACGGTCAAGGTGTTGGGTTGGGGGAATGGAGTCAGGATAGGGTTTCAGGAGGTTGGGGGAAGAGGGTCAGATCAATTTGGATTGGAGGTGGCAGAATAGGTTTCGGGATGCGGGGTGGGAAGTGTTCTGGTTGTTGGGGATTAAGGGAGGTGGGGGAGGGTGTGTCAGAGTACCAGATTGGGTGGGGGCAGGGCGGGGGGCTCAGGTCTGCCTGGGTGATGAAGTGTTGGGGTGAGGGTGTTAAAGCTGGGGTGTGGCAGATGTGGGAGGGGGGACGGTTAGATTCAGGCTTGTGGGTTGGAGAGGGGAATGGGGATGTCCCTTGTGGTTGGGATAGGGAGATTCCCATGGGGATGGTATAGAAAGGGGTTGCGAATACCCTGGTGGGGGTAATTATAGGAGTCCCGTGTGTGTGGGGGCGGGGGGGGGGTGGTTTTGTGCAGGTCCTGGTCTGGATATTTAAAATAATTGCATTGAAGTTAGAAGTGCTTTTATTTCTTCTAACTCTTGAGTAACTATTGGTGTAAAACTGGCAGAACCATCAGAAGTTAGTGATTTAAATCGCTTTGTCAGATGGTTCCCAGTGCAGGGCAATTGGCCAGGGGAAGTAAGTCCTTTTGAGCAATAGCCCTTTGGGAGTATGAGATCCTAACTCCAGAGAGTGCGTACCGCCTCCCGTCGCCTTGAAACACCTTGGGAAGTGGGAGAAAAATCCTGCACGTTATTTTTCTTTTCTCTTATTTAATCTTATTACTCATGATCTTAAAACTTTACAACTCCTCATCTCCATTAGTCCATCTCTTTTCAATCTTGAGTCTTTTCAAACTGAAATGTGATTGTCACTTGAAGTACTTTGTTTAACTCTTTTTTTCAGTCTTGCTAATGTCCCGTGGGTTTTCGTCCTTCAACACAATTTGGCTTTGGAAGAGAATCAGATTTTATTTGGCTTGGAAAGCCTCGCTGAGGGGCAACAACCCCTTAAAAACAAAAACTAAACTATTTTCTGACACTTTTTTTCATTCAAAACTCCCATTATGGGATAATAGTTTCCATTTCTGAAGGCAATCTATTAAAAGAACTGACAAATAAATCAAAGTCGTGCCGTGGTTTTTGTGGAAGATTTTGGCTGGCCGAGTAGCGGAACCAGGAAGATATTGCTGTTGTTTTTGAAATTTGTTTGGCAATACCCACATCTGGCTGTCCGCACACCACGTTTGTCTCATTTTGAAATGTAATTTTGTAGAGCATATGGTTTCGTTCAGCCTGTTGTGGTTTGTCTGCATGCACCTCTCTGGAATCGCTAAGTAAGAAAATGCAGAAGTTAGGGTGCAAATTTAGCTGGCTAGCGCTTTTACTTTGCAGTGAAGGAAATTAAATCATCGCGTATCGTTTCTGAACTTGTCCAATGGTAAATCCTCAAAGGTCAATGACCGTTAGAAGGGACTAGTGTGAGACTTGGTCATTTTGAAACTTCATGTTCAGTCTTGCTTGAGCTAAAGGGGTTTTCTCTCTGATGGCACTACGTAATAAACGAGCATTGAAACTGCCCCTTGTAAATTATACCAAAAACTATTTGTTACAGTCAAACATTGGGACATGTCTTCCCTTGCTGACGGGCAGAAAAAGCTCTGTGTCGACTTTGCTAGAAAATTTGTGAATCCCACCTCCCATTGTCGTTATCCCATGCCACACAATACAAAAGTGAATGTGCCATAAAATTAAGGAGAAAACGCACCATTCTACATTTAAGATATAAAATGCAGAGCTATTGGGGGGGGGGGGGGGGTGGAGTGGGCGGAGGAATGACACTAAGTCATGCTGCTGATTTGGAGAGCTATTGCAGACGCGATGGGCTGAATGGCCTCCTTCTGCACTGTAACAATTCTGTGATTTCACAAATTTCATAATTAAATTCTCAATCATTATCATATTTAAGTCAACCTAAAAAGATGCTCAATAGAATTTTAACACAACAGTGCAGTGGACCATTCATTTTTTATGTAGGAGACGTGCATTTTGCAATGTACTGTAATTTAGATTCATAGAATTATTATAGAACCCCTACAGTGCAGAAGGAAGCCTTTCAGTCTATCAAGCATGCCCTGACAACAATCTCACCCAGGCCCACGTATTTACCCTGCTAAATCCCCCTGACACCGAGGCAATTTTGCGTGGCCAATCGACCTCCTGCAATCTTTGGTAGCTTGCATGTTCCTGATTGTGTGCAATTCTTTTATTCTTAATGATTGTCTATAACAATGTTATGATTAATTGTTTTACTCGAACTGTCAGCATTGGTTGGCACCTGACTCCATCATGACTGACCCTGCCGATAGCTGCAGGAAGATATTGGAGAGAGAAACTCAAAAAAGCATTGCATTTCATAATTTTGCTTTTGATTGTCAAAAATAGATGCAAAATGTTTGTCAAGAGTCAATATTGTATTAATTTCTCGCCGTGACATGAAATGACAATACTAACCAACAACAGAGAATGTTTTAATATTTTCTTAGCTAGCTTTGAATAATTAGGAAATCAGAATGGAAATTATTGCTTTGGCTGGGTGAGTCAGTCCTTTGTGAAACTTCTGCTGATCGGCTGAAATTGCATTTCCTGAACGTTGTCCATCCGTTTCTTTTTCTCAAAAACTCTGCGAACTACTGCTCATGAAAACCACCAGTTCCTGAGCAAAGCAAAAAGTTTGCATAGGAACCCAATAAACAGCAACGTGAATTTACAGAACCGACCCAAAGGGATAAAATGTCCCAGGGTAACTCAGGCAACATAATCAAACAATAGTCAACACCGAACCACTCGAGATATTGGAAGATGTAAAAATCAGAGGCAAAGGGATATGTTTTCCGGGGCATCTTAGAGGAGGAGACTCTGATAGAGAAATAGAGAGATGAATGGAGGGATTCCAGAGTTTAGGGACCAGGCAACTGATGGAATGGCAACCATTAATGAAGCAGTCAAAGTCAGGGATGTGCAAGAGGCCAGAACCAGGAGTACAGCTGTCTTGGAGGGTTGGGGGGGCTGAAGGAGTTTACAGATATAGGGAAGGACAAAGACATGGGGAGATTTGAAAAACGGAGGCATTGCAAGTTGGGGTATTGATGCGCGTTATCAAACACGAGGCTAGATGCTCGGGAAATAAAGGCTTTTATTTACTGTAATGAAGCAGCCAATAATTATATACACGATCCCAGACTGAGGGGTCCCAGCCAGAGCAGGGACCTTTATACCTCTCCCAGGAGGCGGAGCCCGAGTGGGATGTACCACAACACTACAGTACAAAGGTGTAACAACCCCACCCTAACCCCAACAGCAACAAGTAGCACAACCCAACAGTAACATATGTACATCCTTTTAGTACTGGCCAGACCCTGGCTCAGTACTATCCAGTGGGAACCAATGATGGTTCACCACAGGTATAAATAGAGATCAGGAAGCACAGCAGCAATTGGATTAATTAGACATGGTGTAAGTTAGGATTCAGTTAGGCATTTTCAATGAGCTCGACTTTAATGAGGGAGGGGGGGGGGGAGGTGGAAAGCAGCCAAAAGAGCTTTGAAATAATCCAGTCGAGAGGTAACCAGGACATGGATGAGGGTTACTGCCGTGGGTAAACTGAGGGTTAGAAATGGACGACGTTATGGAGTCAGAAGTTGATGTTGGTGACAGAGGGAAAACCGAGTCGGAAGGTCAGCTCAGGGTTGAATGGGGTCAAATAATGAAAGAACTTTCATTCTTAAAGATTTTCACATTCTCAGGTACACCAATAAATACTCTTGAAGCGTAGTCACGGCTGTTAAGGAAAGTAACGCAGCAATCAGATTACAAGAAGTTGCCGAAAACAGCAATAAAATAAATGACTAGTTAATGTTTTTGATTCCGGGATGTTGAGTAGGACGTTGGGAGAATTCCCTGCACATTTTTCAAATGCATGCCACGAGCTCTTTTACTTTGATATACAAACAGCCAGATGAAGTTTCAGTTTGATAGCTTATCTAAAAGATGACACAAACAACATTGCACTCCCTCAAATTCTACACTGTCAGCCTAGATTACATGCTCTCGAATTGGAGCAGGGTTTGAATCCATCAGCTTCTGACTTGGGGGCAAGGATGTTATCACTGAGTGATAACTGGTGCTTGGCTGTATCAATTTTGCCCCCTGCCAAAGAAAAGAAACACCCCACCACAAGATGATTTGTCATCCAACAGTTAATGTAAGAAACATTGTCTGATCAGGAAACAGAAAGGACAATTTAGGAGCTGAGTTTCACGCTAGATGATCTCTTTCTGAAAGCTGTCCAGATCCTAAATTCAAGTTTACAGTCAGCCTCCTTCATACTATTAGACATGGGGTTAACAGCTGCCTGTAATTTTGCTGGATGCTAAATTGAGAGAGCATAATGTTGGCTGGTTTACGAAATTGATAATTTAGATTGGGCAGTGATTCTTAGGCCATAAGGAGAATGGTTTGATCCTGGATAATAAAGGGAGAGAGAAAGAAGTAACATTGGCCATGATGTTACAAAAACATTCTAAGTGTCGAACGAGTGAGAAAACGGAAGAGTTTCAGACTTTTTTTGGGCGAGTTTGAAGATGCAAGCTTATGGCACCGTCACTTTTTTGGACAGAAGTGCAATCCACACGAGTGTTGTTTGTGGGGGTGGGGTGCGCCTAAGTTCACTGATTTGTTGATTTCTTTAAACTGTTCCAGTCAGAGGCCAAAATAAATAGTCATTATGAAGTAATTTTTTGGCTGCAGAAAGGTATAAAGTTGTTTCAAGATGGGAAATGCAACAGCTCCAAATTCTACTTTTTCAGCAATATTTAATATTAAAACCTCAAGTTGATGTTAGAGGTCATTCCAAATGGCTGATTGCAGCTGTCAGCTGACTCCAACATGATATTTGAATAAAGTACATCAGATGTTTGAAAGAATAGTACTCATATTAAAGAAGTTTCATTCATTATATTTAATAGGTGGATCTTTTTTCTAATAAGTTACATAGCTGGAGAGGGTTTGCAGAAACAGTGGTTGCAGATTTTTACAGTGTTCTAGATTTCAACACAAAAACCTTAAAGGTTGACAGTTACCCAATGATTATTCAGTGGAAATGGAATGTAATGCACCTTTCTTTTCATTAATGTCATCAAGGAATTTGAGTGTCTCCTGTTGTCTTGGAAGATGGACTGGTCAAGTTTACCACTTTGCCCTTCCTGTGATATTTTAATCCTAAATTTCAATCTATCAGGTCGCCCCTCAATTTTCTCTGCTCCAGAGAAAACAACCCAAGCCTATCCGACCTCTCTTCATAACTTAAATGTTCCATCCCAGGCAGCATCCTGGTGAATCTCCTCTGCATCCCTTCCAGTATGTTCACATCCTTCCTATAATGTGGTGACCAGAACTGCACACAGTATTCCAGCTGTGGCCTCACCAAATTTCTACACAACTCTGTCATGACCACTCTGCTTTTGTAATCTATACCCCAATTGATAAAGGCAAATGTGTCAAATGCCTTTTTCATCACCCTATTAACCTGCTTTTCCACTTTCAGAGATCTATGGACAAACACGCCAAAGTCCCTTTCTTCTTTGGAACTTCCCAGTGTCAGATCTTTCATAGTATACTTCCTTGTCAAATTACTCCTTCCAAAGTTTATCACCTCTAACTTTTCAGGGTTAAATTCCATCTGCCACTTTTCTGCACATTTGACCGTCTAGTCTATATCTTCCTGTAACCTAAGACACTCGGCCTCACTGACCACCCGGCCAATCTTTGTGTCATCGGCAAACTTACTGATCCTACCCCACACATAGTCATCTATGTCATTTATATAAATGAGGAACAATAGGGGGCCCAGCATGGATCTCTGTGGTACGCCACTGGCCTCCAGTCACTAAAGCAGCCATCTGTCACCACCCTCTGTCTCCTACCAAACCAATTATGAATCCACCTTATCCAATTACCCTGGATCCATGTGCATTTGCCTTCTTAATCAGTCTCCCATGTGGGACTTTGTCAAAGGCTTTTCTGAAATCAAGGAAAACTACATCAACCACACTACTCTCATCCACACACTTGGTTACATGCTCAAATAAATTCAATCAAATTTGTTAGGCATAACCTCCCTCTGACAAAACCATGCTGACTATCCCTGATCAAACCTTGCTTCTCCAAATGGAGATAGATTCTCTCCTTCAGAATCTTCTCCAGTAGTTTCCCAACCACAGACTCGCTGGTCTGTAGTTCCCTAGCTTTTGTTTGCCAGGGAACTACATTTGCCAGTTACATTAACTTTCTAAACTAACATGGCAGTTCATTCTGTATTCTTATGGCAAGTTGCCTTATTAAACAGCGACGACATTTCAGAAGTAATTAATTGGCTGTAAAGCACTTTGTTTTGAGGATGTTGAAGGTGCTGTTGAAAAGCAAGTTCTTTCTGTTTTGTCTTTAAGTTATTTCTTTACCGTGACCTTTCTCCCTACACAGCTCCTGAGGCCCAGGGTAATTCTACACTGGCAGTAGAGACAGAACTCAAATCCGTTAAAGGAAATCAGCAAATCATTTGACACAAATAATTACAACCAGAACCTCAGAACTTTAACGCCGGATGAGATTATTATTTTTGAACTCGTACCCTCTCTGTTCAATATAGGTGTAACAGCCAAAGAAAATGTCAGGAGGGAGTGTTCCTCACTTAAGGCCTTTTGCTAAGCAACTAAATGGCTGCTGCTTGTCCAGTTTGTTTTACATTTTGCTGAGTTTGCATAGCCTTGTGGTGCAACTTGTTCCATCTAAACTGACAGCTCTGCATTTTATTTCTCAAATTAGATGGTTGCTTTAAACACACAGCAAGTTAAGACATCATTGTGCAGGTCCCTTATGCACTAAATCGAGTGATTCCTTTAGTTCCTCACCAGCATGAGTCCATAGCACGAATTTCAGAACATCAAATGCCGGTCGATCGGCGCGTGAGCCAGTAAGATTGCAAGCGGAATGAAAATTCGGGTTCGCGTCCCGTTTCTTGCCTCTCTCAGTTACTGGCACTGTTTTGCAGATGGGAATTGGCATCACGCCCCAAAAAAGGCACAAAGCCTATTTGCATATTAATGACATGCTTAACCACAGCTGGTTTCTACTAGCGGAGACCAGACATGATGGCCTCGCTGGGAGATTGTAGGCGATTGAAGCTCTGGTGGTTGGTGTCATGGCTGGGCAGTGCCCATGGGGCAGAGCTAACCTGCCAATGTGGCACCCTGGCACTGTCCACCAAGCATCGTAACTGGGGCAGTGCCAAAGGGGTGGGATCTGAGTGGGGGGTTGGGCTGTGCCAGGGAGCTCTGCAGGGGGTGAGGCAAGTGGGGAAGGGGGAGCTCTTTGTTTTTGGGGGGGGGGGGGGGGAGGGTGATCAGCAGGAGTTATGCAAAGGTGGTGATCAGGGGGGTGTAATCAACAGGGGCATGCGGCGGGCGGGCGGGGGGGGTTGATTGGCAGGGGTGGGTATGCAAGGGGGGTTGATATGTGCGGGGGGGTGATCGGCAGGGATGGCTATGCAAGGGGGGGTGATTGACGGTGAGGGTGAAGAGACTGGCCACGTGGGTACATGCAAGCTGGGTTGCGAAGGGGGTCACGATGGGGGACTCATTGGGAAGGTCCTGATGCGGTTACCTGTGTTGCCATGGGGAGGGGCTTATGCTGCCACTGATGATGGGGTAGCAGGGAAGAGCAAAAAGTTTCCCAGTTCACTGGGAGATCGGGGTGTCTGCACAATGGCGCCCCAAGCTCCTGCTCCAAACTCCAAAATTCCTTAAGTTCTTTGCAAATTCTTCCTCTTCAATCATTTATCCAATTTTCTTTTGAAAGCTATGAGTGAATCTGTTTCCACCATCCTTTCAGCTCATAACTCATTGCATAAGTGTCTTTTTCCTGATGTTGCCCCAGGTTCTTTTGTCAGTTATCTTAAATCTAAGACTTCTGGTTATCAACACTTCTCCCAATGGAAACATCCCCCGCCCACCCGCCCCTTCTTTACTCTCTCATCCATCTTTATGAATTTGAACATCTTTATCAAATCTCCCTTTGACATCACTGTCCGAAGGAGAGAAACTTCAGTTTTTCTCATCTCCAAGTCTTCCATCCATCACACCATTCTAGTGAGTGCAACTGTTGTTCAAGAAAGGAGGGAGAGAGAAACTTCAGGCCAATTAGTCTGACATCAGTCATCTGGGAAGTGCTGGAATCTATTATTAAGGAAGTCTTAACAATGCACTTAGAAAATCATAGTATCATCCGACAGAGTCAACATCCTTTTACAGAAGGGAAATGATATTTGACAAATTTAATAAGCCGTTTTGAGGAGTAGGGATAAAAGGGAATTGACAGGTGTATTTTACTTGGATTTCCAAGTAGGATTCAGTAAGGTATCGCATAGAAGATTAATGCATGAGGTAATGGCCCATGGAGTTTGGGATTATGTATTAACATGAATGGAGGACTGGTTAATGGCCAGGAAACAGTACGGATAAAAGGAGCATTTTCAAGTTGGAAGGCCATAATGAATGCGGTACCACATAAATCGATGTTGGGGCCTCAGCAATTTAGGTCTAAGTTTTTTGGTCCCACCTACTGTTGTAGGTAAAAAAAATACCTCTGAAATCAATCTGAGTCAAAATACATTAAGGCTTTATTCTCACAAGCTTGCGGGAGAACCTGACCCCTGAAAGCGGAAGTCAAAGTTCTCCCTGAACACGGAAAAGTGGGGATATTTATACAGCATAGCTTCTAATACCAGTCACGACTCAAACACCAGATCAGTCACGACTCAAAAATACATTTACAGCCTCTGGTCACGAAGCAAACTCCAGACCAGTTACAAATCAAAACTACAATGTCTAGCTTCTGGTCACGAAGTAAACACCGGCTTCCTGCTCTTCCGCGGTTTCCCCTTTGAAGTTACCGGCGCAATTCAACATGCACATTGACTGGCAGACTCAAGTCGGTAAGGGTGGAATGGAGGAAGAGTTCTTAGAATGCTGTCGGGATAGTTTCCTTGAACAGCATGTTACGGAACCGACGAGGGAACGAGCTATTTTGGATCTGGTATTGTGTAACGAGGTAGGTAGAATTAAGGATCTTATTGTGAAGGACCCTCTTGGGTCTAGTGGCCACAATATGGTCGAATTTCTGATTCCGATGGAAGAGGAGAAAGTTTGGTCCCAAACCAGTGTCCTCTGTTTGAACAGAGGGAAATATGATAGGATGAGGGATGAATTGGCTAAGGTAGACTGGGAGAGCAGGCTGGCAGGTAGGATAGCTGAGGAACAGTGGAGGATTTTTAAGGAGATCCTTTTCAGTTCTCAGCAAAAATATATTCCAGCAAAAAACAAGGATTGTAAGAAAGGGGAGAACCAGCCGTGGATAACGAAGGAAATAAAGGAGAGTATTAAAATAAAAACAGCTGCGTACAGAGTGGCCAAAAATAGTGGAGAAACAAGTGATTGGGAAAAATTTAAGAAACAACAAAGAGAGACTAAGAAAGCGATAAAGAAAGGAAGGATAGACTATGAAGCTAGGCTAGCAATTAATATAAAAAATGATAGTAAAAGTTTTTATAAATATATAAAAAGGAATAGAGTGGCTAGAGTGAATGTTGGACCCTTGGAGGACGAGAGGGGGGAGTTAATATAGAAACATAGAAATAGAAACATAAAAACCCTACAGTGCAGAAGGAGGCCATTCGGCCCATCGAGTCTGCACCGACCACAATCCCACCCAGGCCCTACCCCCACATATTTTACCCACTAATCCCTCTAACCTACGCATCCCAGGACTCTAAGGGGCAATTTTTTAAACCTGGCCAATCAACCTAACCCGCACATCTTTGGACTGTGGGAGGAAACCGGAGCACCCGGAGGAAACCCACGCAGACACGAGGAGAATGTGCAAACTCCACACAGACAGTGACCCGAGCTGAGAATCGAACCCGGGACCCTGGAGCTGTGAAGCAGCAGTGCTAGCCACTGTGCTACCATGCCGCCCTAATAGTGGGAAATGAGAATATGGCTGAGTCTTTAAATAAGTTTTTAGTGTCGGTCTTCACGGTGGAGGACACAAATAGTTTGCCAAATATTAACGATAGAGGGTTGGCAGCAGGAGAAATACTTAATACAATTAATGTTACCAGAGAGGCAGTGCTGGGTAGACTAATGGGACTGAAGGTGGACAAGTCCCCGGGTCCGGATGGAATGCATCCCAGGGTATTGAAAGAAATGTCAGAGGTAATAGTGGATGCGTTAGTGAGTATTTATCAAAACTCGTTGCATTCTGGGGTAGTGCCGGTTGATTGGAAAACGGCTAATGTTACGCCGCTGTTTAAAAAAGGAAGGAGACAAAAGGCGGGTAACTATAGGCCGGTCAGCTTAACGTCTGTAGTAGGGAAAATGCTGGAATCCATTATTAAAGAGGAGATAGCAGGGCATCTGGATAGAAATGGTTCGATCAATCAGACGCAGCATGGATTCATGAGGGGAAAGTCGTGCTTGACGAACATGTTGGATTTTTATGAAGATGTGACTAGGGCGGTTGATGGAGGAGAACCGGTGGATGCGGTGTTTTTGGATTTCCAAAAGGCGTTTGATAAGGTGCCCCATAAAAGGCTGCTGAAGAAGATTAGTAAGAAGTTTATAATGGTTGGAATGCGAATACTTACAACTAATCCAGTCTTTAAGAAACAAAACAATGGGAGTGGAGAGAGCATCAAGACAGGCTAAAAAGATGTGTATTGTCTCCAGACAAGACAGCCAGTGAAACTCTGCAGGTCCACGCAACTGTGGGAGTTACAAATAGTGTGACGTGAACCCAATATCCCGGTTGAGGCCGTCCTCGTGTGTGCGGAACTTGGCTGTCAGTTTCTGCTCAGCGACTCTGCGCTGTCGTGTGTCGCGAAGGCCGCCTTGGAGAACGCTTACCCGAATATCAGAGGCCGAATGCCCGTGACCGCTGAAGTGCTCCCCAACAGGAAGAGAACAGTCTTGCCTGGTGATTGTCGAGCGGTGTTCATTCATCCGCAGGTATTCGCATTCCAACCATTATTCATGTAAATTGAGTCTGCGTCTTTATAAGTTCTGTTTGTGAACAGAATTCCCACTCACCTGAAGAAGGGGCTTAGAGCCTCGAAAGCTTGTGTGGCTTTTGCTACCAAATAAACCTGTTGGACTTTAACCTGGTGTTGTTAAACTTCTTACTGTGTTTACCCCAGTCCAACGCCGGCATCTCCACATCATGAAGAAGATTAGGGCACACGGAGTTGGGGGTAGTGTGTTAAAGTGGATTGGGGACTGGCTATCCGACAGGAAGCAAAGAGTCGGAATAAATGGGTGTTTTTCCGGTTGGAGGAAGGTAACTAGTGGCGTGCCGCAGGGATCGGTACTCGGGCCGCAACTATTTACCATTTATATAGATGATCTGGAGGAGGGGACGGAGTGTAGGGTAACGAAGTTTGCAGACGACACAAAGATAAGTGGAAAAGTGAATCGTGTGGAGGACGGAGAAGATCTGCAGAGAGATTTGGACAGGCTGAGTGAGTGGGCGAGGATATGGCAAATGGAGTATAACGTTGAGAAATGCGAGGTTATACACTTTGGAGGAAATAATAACAAATGGGATTACTATCTCAATGGAAACAAATTAAAACATGCTACCGTGCAAAGGGACCTGGGGGTCCTTGTGCATGAGACGCAAAAGCCCAGTCTGCAGGTACAACAGGTGATCAAGAAGGCAAATGGGATGTTGGCCTATATTGCGAGGGGGATAGAATATAAAAGCAGGGATGTCTTGATGCACCTGTACAGGGCATTGGTGAGGCCGCAGCTGGAATACTGTGTGCAGTATTGGTCCCCTTATATGAGGAAGGATATATTGGCATTGGAGGAGTGCAGAGAAGGTTCACCAGGTTGATACCGGAGATGAAGGGTTTGGATTATGAGGAGAGGCTGAGGAGATTGGGTTTGTACTCGTTGGAGTTTAGAAGGATGAGGGGGGATCTTATGGAGACTTATAAGATAATGCGGGGGCTGGATAGGGTGGAGGCGGAGAGATTCTTTCCACTTAGTAAGGAAGTTAAAACTAGAGGACACAGCCTCAAAATAAAGGGGGGTCGGTTTAAGACAGAGTTGAGGAGGAACTTCTTCTCCCAGAGGGTGGTGAATCTCTGGAATTCTCTGCCCACTGAGGTGGTGGAGGCTACCTCGCTGAATATGTTTAAAGCGCGGATGGATGGATTCCTGATCGGTAAGGGAATTAAGGGTTATGGGGATCAGGCGGGTAAGTGGTACTGATCCACGTCAGATCAGCCATGATCTTATTGAATGGCGGGGCAGGCTCGAGGGGCTAGATGGCCTACTCCTGCTCCTATTTCTTATGTTCTTATGTTTCTTATAATTGCAGCTGTCCCAGCAGGGAGTCTTCCTGTCAAACGGCCGTATCGCACTCCACATCATGTAATTGCTTTCTTTACTCAAACCCCACACACGCTTGTAGAAAAGGTAAGACTTTACAATTAACGTTCACATTGACTGTCTATCGTTATAAGAATAAGAGTTTAAAGAATGAATAACTTGTATTAATGTCAGGAGTAGTATAAACAGGGGAAGTTTAGCCACAATGAAGGGTTATGTTTGTGATACATTCTAAGTACAAAGTTCAACCTTTTAGGTACAAAATACATTAACCCTTTCCCTTCTTCACCTACCATGGGAATTGTCTTGGGCGGAATTGAAAATGTAACCTACTAGCAAAAGATCCATTGACTTTAGATGGGAAGTTCTGGTCCCGAGGCAGGTATTAATGACTTAGATGAAGACACTGAGAGTAATGAATCTAATCTGTCAGTACGAGAGTTGAACCCACGCTGCTGGTGTCATTCTGCAGCATGAAACGGCTGTCCAGCCAACTGATGCAAACTGATCTAAACTCGATACTTAAAAAGAATATTTGCCTTGGAGGCCGTACAGCAAATGTTCACTGGATTGGGAGACCAATGGAATGAGAAGGTTGCTCAATTATGAGGGGCTGAATAAATAGTGCCTATACTCTGATGTTCACAAGAAAGAGAGCTGAAGCATACAAGATTCGGAAGGAACTTGACAGAGACCATACCTAGAGGTCATTTCCCCTGGCTAGGAAATCTAGAATATGGGGCACGAGTCTCAGAATAAGGGGGCAATCATTTAGGATTGAGATGGGGAGATATTGTAAATTCTCTACCCCAGAGGGTTGTAGATTCTCCATTATTGAATATATTCGAGGCTAGGATAGAGAGATTGGTGATCTCTTAAGGAATCGGAGTGTATGGGGGTAGCTTGCAAGAAAATGGAGTTGAGACAGAAGGTCTGTCATAATTGCATTGAATGGCTCGTGAGGTGTTATGACCTACTCCAGCTCCTATGTTCTCAAATCTTGGCTGCATTCTGTGTTGGTCTTTATTTCTTTCATAGAATGTAGAACCTGGAATTTTCCACTATTATCCAGCTGTAGCCTCATCTGTATTTTATGAAGGTTTAGCATATCTTCCTTTCTGTTGCAAAAGGATGCTTAGAAGACTAAGAGGCAACTCGATTGAACACTTTAAGATCCCAAGGGGTGGAGAGGATGTTTCTGATATCGGAGAATCTATAACTAGGGGGTCAATGTTTAAAAATAAGGGGTCGCTCATTTAAGACAGAGCTGAGGAGAACTTTTTTTCTCTCAAAGGGTCAAGTCTCTGGAATTCTCTTCCTCCAAAGGCAGTGGAGGCAGAGTCTATGAATATTTTTAAGGTAGAGCTAGATAGATTCTTGATTAACAAGGGGGTGAAAGGTTATTGGCTTTAGGCAGGAATGTGGGGTTGAAGTTGCAAGCAAAAGAGTCACAAAATTATTGAGTGGCGGAGCAGGCTGGAGGGGGCGAATGGCCTACTCCTGCTCCTAATTTGGAAATCTTAACTTTAAAAAAAAAGCTAAAACAGTTCACCAGATCTGGTATTATCTGTGAGGAGCGAAAGTTTATACTCTATGCCTCTCTTTATAAAGCCAAAGATCATGTATTGCTTTTTAACAGTCTTCTTGGGTCATTCTGCCATTTTTAAAGACTTTTATTTCATTTGTAAACTTTTAACTGATACCCCATATACCCAAGTCCAGCCATATCATTAATATATATATATATATCACAAAAAGCAGTCGTCCAACACCGACCTCTGGAGTACACCTCTACACTGTTTGTGTTCAATACTGCACAAAATATTGTGCCTCCAGTATCTGTCAGAAAAATGATAAAGTTCCATCTGCTGTGAACACAAGTCTTCTTGTTGTGTGCTGCAGTTTAAGTGCTGGCTTGATGCTGCTGGAGGCAAGGGAATTAATGAGTTGTTGAATGCAAGTAATGGAAAGTGACAGAGAGAGAATGGCCTCATTTATATTTCAGTTAAAGATAGAAAATAGGTAGGAGGGCAATGATTGCTCTTGAGTTTATTCATCTGACAGTTGTACTGATTCAATACATACAAGAGCAAGGGGAAAACGGATCATGCTGGAAATCCACTGTGTTCAAATAAAAGAAATTGGACTTGATCACCAATTATTGGGGTGCTACAAATGCCTTGAGAGCTGAGTAATAGCATCCAGTGGGATAAGTCGTGTTGGACTTCATATTGACCTTAGGACATGTGTGGTGAGTAACTGTAGGAAGTATGCAGAGCAGGCAGGCCACAATGCTCACCAGTGCGTTTTGGAGCTCAGTGCTCCAGCTAATGTCCTCTCTCAACCTCACACAGCTGAATATGCACTCAGCAGCAGGAAGGATCCCCCGTCAGTGTTATTTAAAAAACCATCAACTACTCACAGGTTAGCTGCTTATTAATTTCTACTGGTTGTTGCTCCAGCCCTACAAGTGTTGATGCTCTCAATATTTGTTGTTTCAAGTCACTGAAGTCAGGTACTAATGGACCTTTTGTTGATTTCAGTGCTCTGCATAAAACCAATTGTTCCCAGACATGGGGGGTCTGGAGGATATTCCCCTTGGAATACAGCATGAAAGTGAGAGGTCACGCATTGCAGAACTCTCAATGCTGCTAAAGAGGGAAGAAAAAAGTTAAGGATTTTCAGCAAGAGGCCATATCTGAGTGTGCAGGGAGCTACCGTGCACTGTGCACGGTAGCACAGTGGTTAGGGCGACACTGTATGTGTGGCGTTTGCACATTCTCCTCGTGTCTGCGTGGGTTTTCTCCGGGTGCTCCGGTTTCCTCCCACAGTCCAAAGATGTGCGGGTTAGGTTGATTCGCCATGCTAAAATTGCCCCTTAGTATCCTGAGATGTGGAGATTAGAGAGATTAGTGGGTAAAATATGTAGGGATATGGGGGTAGGCCCTGGGTGGGATTGTGGTCGTTGCAGACTCGATGGGCCAAATGGCCTCTTTCTGCACTGTAGAGTTTCTATGAATTGTCCTACCTGAATCTCAGCAAGAAACAATGTGGGAGATTACTCTTTTTTTAATTCATTCGATGGCTGGCCAGCATTTATTGTCCATCCTTAGTTGCCCTAGGAGGGCAATTGAGAAGCAACCGCTTTGCTGTGACGCTGGAGTTACATGTAGGCCAGACCAGGTAAGGATGGCAGATTTCTTTCCCAATGGACGTTAGTGAACCAGATGGGTTTTTCCTGAAATGGTTTCATGGCCATCAGTAGATTCTTAATTCTGGATTTTTTTTTTAAACTGAATCCAAATTCCACCATCTGCCATGGCGAGATTCGAACCCGGGTCCCCAGAACATTAGCTGAGTTTCTGGGTTAATTGTCTAGCGATAATACCACTAGGCCATCGCCTCCCCGACTGTGCACAAGTCAGCCACAATGTCCATACAGAAATCTGCCACCTGCTCCAGGCAGAGCTGCAACCTTAGAGCAGGGGAAGGACAGCATTACCTGTGGCTGTGAAGATGACTCTGGTGATTAACTATTTTTGTGTCTGGCTCCTTCCAGACTGAAGGTATTTGCAACATCTCGCAGGTTGCAGTCCAGTGGTGCAATGCAGAGGTCACTGATGCTCCTTATTCATTTTGTATCTTGCCAGAGTCAACCAGATGGAATCAGCATACAGTTTTACTCAGATTGGAGGCATCCCCATGATGCAGGATGCCATTAGCTGAACACCCATCACTTTGGGGGCACCTCACATCGTTGCAGCCTGTAAAGAATTCCACTCGCTCAGTGTCCAGTTGGAGTGCAGCAATATGACACAAGTTGATGCCCAATATCCTGGCAACAGTAATGATGCCTTCATTCTGTGACAGTCTACGATGCTAGTAGCAAAACCAAAGAACAGAAACCGGGTATAAATGACTTTGATTCACAACTCGTGCATGCAGGTAATATGCACACAATGAGAGCCTTGCAGCCATATGACACGTGATAGAGCTAACCGTTGGCGTGTCGAAGAAACACTGCCACTGTTTTTAAGCTTCAACAAATACAACACACAAGTCAGGGGTGTTATAGAATACACTCTACTTGCCCAGCTGTTTGCAGCTGTAACAATACTCAAGGGGCTTAACACCATTCAGGGAAAAGCAGCCTGCTTCAATCGCACATTGAGCCTTCACTCCCCGCATTGCAGCAGGTACTATCTACTGGATGCACTGCAGCAGCTTACCGAAGCTTTGTCTGCAGCACCTCTCAAACCCACAACATCTACGACCATGATTGATCCAGGTAACAAATGCATAACACCATCATGGTCCGCTCAATAGGTTGTATTTTACAAGGGGGTGGGGAGCAGCGTGCTGACTGTTTGCCACCCCTGAAGCATGCTGTGGGCAGGCTAAAGTGGTTAAGACTTCCACCCCTCAGTGAGGAAGTTTCGCCGTAGGGAGCTGCCAGGCAATCTGATTGGCATCTCCAGAAGTCTCAACAGCACCAGAGATCCATAGTGGGCACTGCGGGTGCTGCAAGTGGAGCATCCAGAGGATGGATGGCTGCCCTAGAGAGGTGCGTTCTGGGCTTTAGGGCAGGGAGGGTTGGAGGCAGAGTTTTGGAGGGCAGACGTCACAGAAGGAAGGGCTGTGGAAAGGCTCTGATGTGTAGAGGGATTCCGCCCCCCCCCCCCTCCCCCACCCCCATCCTGACTTCGACTTATCATTCCTTCTCCAATCCTAGGTCAAAATCCTGAAGCTCCTTACCTAACATCACTGCTGGCATACCCACACCTCCAGAACTGCAACATTTCAAGAAAGCCAACTAACCAAATGTCCATAGCAGTTAGAAATTCAGAAGACTACTACATCCAATTGGGCAGATAGGCTGACTAGCTCCCAAGGAAAATGATCCATTAGTAGTTGTGCTCTGGAGATCATGTGGCTCAATGGGTAAGTGCCTCTACCTCCAAGGCAAAACCTCTGGGTTTGAGTCCCACCCCAGAACTTGATGACGTGGAAGATGCTTTTGTGGCGTGGCCAAGCAGCTGAGTGTCAATCTGTAAATCCATCTGATACACCTATGGCAAGAGGTAGGAACGGGAGAGTTTCCTGATCAGCCAGAACTTGCAGAAGGTAATGGCAAGTCATTTCAGTACCTTGCCAGGCGTAACCATGGACTGACGCACGTCTCTAATGCCCTCTGAGGCCATGGTACCTGAAGAGTGTGTGTTGAGCTGTAATAACCACCATTACATAATGGCTGCTATGACCTTTAACTGGCAAACTGTGTGACTTCACTTGCAAGTAGCAACGTTTGGACCAAACATTTACAACATCATAATGCTCATTTACACAAAGTTGGCTGAATTCTTCTGACGATGTTATGAAGCCCAAATTGACAAGTTTGACTACAGCAAATCAGACGAAAAGGGAGACTTCACCAGACCCTCGAGCCTTCAACACCCTCGTTATATCAGGTATGTGTTGGCAGACAACAACAAAAAATTCAAAAAATATATTTGATTCTGACTACTTTCTTCAGTCCCTCTGTGGCTATTTTAGTCAAATCATCTAGCCACTTTTTGGGACATTTTTGAGTGTTCCATCCTATCTCCCCTACATGAGTATGTCCCCAGTGTGAATCTCATTAACAGCTGTGGAACAAGCTGCCATTGTACATAAAGCAAAAATAGTAGTCGAATCTTTAATTATTTTAAACTGATTGAGGGTTTAAACGTAACCTTTCAAAACCGCAAAAGTGAGTGTTATATCAACTAAATATTTTGCATTTATACCCTAGATAATAATTAAATTAAATCTGGACAACTGGGATAAAGTGAACAGATATTTTCAAATATACAATAAATGTAATAAATGTCAGTGATATTTATTATAAACCAAGCTTGCTAGATAAAAAAGAACACGTGTGGATTCAATACCTTTGAGAACCATTTCCCACTCAAAAGAATTTGAGATAAACTACTCACTCTGGCTTCAAGTAAATGCTCTTCCATCTTTCATGTGCATTAAGTGTGAGTCATGCTGTAGTTATTTTGTCCTGTGAGGGCAGTGGGATGAACAAATTATTTCATAAACAGACACCTTGAAATTGCAAGAAGACTTTAATTTACTTTTGCGTGGGATTTGCACAGTTGCACAATTCTATTGATATCAGAATTGACTTGGAAAGTCAGACAATCTCGAGCCATTCTTTAAAATCCTCCGATAGATTGTGCCGGGGCTTCGGGGAAGGGCATTAGTAAGATATATGGTACATTTAGCACCCTGTCATGCAGGGGAATGTCGATGGAGAAAGAAATACGACTATCACTAGACAATGTTGCAATCTCGAACTGATCAACATAGTGGATTCTGTAACCCGTGCCCTGCACAAATGTTTAACGTTATAGATTTTAGGCTCATGACCAGTGCGCCATGCCCAATTAAACAGCTATGTTTGAGGAGGCGGAACAGAGCAGCAGAGAGGTGTTTTGATGTTGTCTCATGGACATGCATTGTGGTATGCTGTAATTATGTCTCAGTGTTTTGGTAAACACGAGTTTGCTTTTTCTTTGACTGCAGAGAAAAGAAAGCGTTTGAAAGCAGCAACAAATAAGATGGCACTGTTTATTAGTGGGAATAATTGTATTAGGCTGCTGCAAAAATGCTTAACTCTGTAAAATTATGATAAATGCTTGGAAAAAGCAGCCACTTGGGTGGAACTGATTTTTTTTTTAAATTAGGGACTTTCCAAATGGAGCTGGTGCTGGAATGGGAGACTTGAGGCAGCGTAGGGATGAGCTTTGATGGGTTGAATGGCCTTTACTTGTCCTTGACCTTTCTTATGCACTTGTTAGTAAATTGCCATCAACTGGGATAAGAGCGACGACTAAATGTCAAGTGGAAAATGTGCACCTGTGTAAGGATGCTGCATTATGCATATCTGTGAGCTACTGATTTCTACAGCAAGTAAATGTAACAACAGTAAATACAGGAGTGGGTGGCATTTTGCTTTTCAATATATTGCACTCATTATCACGTCATCTTTTGGGGGCATAGCAGGTTCTTGAAGATGGTTGACTGGGTGGGGAGGATGCTGGAGGAGTGGAGGCTGGGCGGGGGGGGGGGGATGGTGGAGGAATAGGGTATATACCCCTAGCAGGGAAATTAGTAGACGTGGGTCTGAGTATTTGTTTTTGTATAATCTACTGGGCAGAGGATAGGTGAGGGAGAATGGGAGTTGCAATGTACTAAAGGAAAGAAATCATTACTTCAAATAATAGAACCATAGAATCCCTACAGTGCAGAAAGAGACAATGAGGCTCATCGAGTCTGCACCGATTCTCTGACAGAGCAGGCCCTACCTCCGTAACCCCACGTATTTAATCATAGAATCCCTACAGTACAGAAGGAGGCCATTCGGCCCAACAAGTCTGCACCGACCATAATCCCACCCAGGCCCTATTCCCGCAACCCCACGCATTTACCAGACACTAGGATCAATTTAGCATGGCCAATCAACCTAACCTGCACATTTTTGGACAGTGAGAGGAAACCAGAGCATAGAATCATAGAATCCCTACAGTGCAGAAGGAGGCCATTCAGCCCATCGAGTCTGCACCGACCACAGTTCCACCCAGGCCCTACCCCCACATATTTACCCGCTAATCCCTCTAACCTACGCATCTCAGGACTCTAAGGGTCCGTTTTTAACCTGGCCAATCAACCTAACCCGCACATCTTTGGACTGTGGGAGGAAACCAGAGCACCCGGAGGAAACCCACGCAGACACAAGGAGAATGTGCAAACTCCACACAGACAGTGACCCGAGCCGGGAATTGAACCCGGGACCCTGGAGCTGTGAAGCAGCAGTGCTAACCACTGTGCTACCGTGCCGCCCCATAACCTACCCCCACATATTTACCCGCTAATCCCTCTAACCTACGCATCTCAGGACTCTAAGGGTCCATTTTTAACCTGGCCAATCAACCTAACCCGCACATCTTTGGACTGTGGGAGGAAACCAGAGCACCCGGAGGAAACTCACGCAGACAAGGGGAGAATGTGCAAACTCCACACAGACAGTGGCCCGAGGCCGGAATTGACCCTGGCGCTGTGAGGCAGAAGTGTACCACCATTGTGCCACCGTGCCGCTCAATATTTACTCCGCTAATCCCCCTAATTTACACCTCTTGGGGCACTTAAGGCCAATTTAGCACCGCCAATCCACGTAACACATCACATCAAGATATTTTTGTTAGCGGAAAGAGTATCTGGTGTTCTCGGGTGCTTTACAGGTCCCTGGTGTTGGATACCTTATATTAGAGCCCTGATGTTATATGCTGATGTGTATAGAATACGTGCTGTTGTGGACTCTGTGTTGCACTCTTGGTGTTATTGGCTGTGCATTGGTTCCCTCCTGTTGTGGGCTCTGGGTTGGGTCCCTGGTGTTATGGGCTATGCATAGGTTCCCTGCTGTTGTGGTCCCTGTTTTGGGTCTCTGGTGTTATGGGCTGTGCATTGGTTCCCTATTGTTGTGGGCTCTGTGTTGGGTTCCTGCTATTATGGGCTGTGCATTGGTTCCCTGCTGTTGTGGGCTCTGTATTGGTCCCTGGTGTGGTCGGGTGTGTATCAGGTATTGCTATACCTGATATTGCTATTGTTTATATAAAATGAGGAAATATTCATCCTCTAACTAACATCAACAGAGCTGCTCACTGCTGTGGGCAAATTGCCTGTCACTTTTGCCAACTGCACTTCAAGCGTGGTTCACCCGTGAAAATATGCGGAATGAAAAGTATACAAAATCCGATTTGTTCTTTTCTCACTTGATCTGTTTATCTTGATAGCCATTCCAGAGAGCCGTCCAAGAGAGTTATCAGTGTCGACTTGCTGTGTTGATGCTCAAAAAATGGATGAAATAGGACCCTGAAAGATGGGAATATTTTGTAATATGTTTGAGCTGCTGAGTGTCTCTCTGTCACGAGCTCACCGGTAAGTAAACATGGTAATTAAAGTTAATTTCTTTTAACAGAGTGGGGGCAAAGTCCTGTTCGTTTTGTGCCAATGCCAATCAAGCACTTTTCTTTCAATCTGCAGATCAGTGCAATTCACTGAGGTTACATGCTGAATCACAGAAACTGGTGACCTCCAGTACCCTCTACATTCTCTCGTATTGATTCAATAAACTGGGGACCGGGGGGAATTTGAGTGAAATATAATGGCATGCATGTTTATTGTGCAATCTGCAATTTAAATGCAAAATAACATCAGGCTTTCTGGCTGAATGAAATATGGTCCCCCTGATTGAGCAATAAGAAAAGGCTGGTGCTGTATTTATTTCCAAATGAAAGCCCACAATACTTTGGGCAATTTTATCTCTGGTGATTTTTCTTTTTCATTTTCTAAAATTTTACAAAGTCTCCAATGAACCGATTAAAGTCCGTGGAAGCACCAAGATGTTTAAAAGTTCTCTTGTACAGCCATTATTGAACTGAATGGAATTTATTGATGTATCACATGGTGAAAATTCCTATGCTTCCCTTGGTTTCTATAATTCTCACATTAGCTGCAGTTTATGGTAAAATATTTCAACAGATGTCACGCATTACAAGTGCGGTTACAAGTGGTGTACCTCAGGGATCTGTTTTGGGGCCACTGCTGTTTGTAATATTTATTAATGATCTGGATGAGGGTATAGTTGGGTGGATTAGCAAATTTGCTGATGACACCAAAGTCGGTGGTGTGGTAGACAGTGAGGAAGGGTGTCGTAGTTTGCAGGAAGACTTAGACAGGTTGCAAAGTTGGGCCGAGAGGTGGCGGATGGAGTTTAATGCGGAGAAGTGTGAGGTAATTCACTTTGGTAGGAATAACAGATGTGTTGAGTATAGGGCTAACGGGAGGACTTTGAATAGTGTGGAGGAGCAGAGGGATCTAGGTGTATGTGTGCATAGATCCCTGAAAGTTGGGAATCAAGTAGATAAGGTTGTTAAGAAGGCATATGGTGTCTTGGCGTTTATTGGTAGGGGGATTGAATTTAGGAGTCGTAGCGTTATGTTGCAACTGTACACAACTCTGGTGCGGCCGCACTTGGAGTACTGTGTGCAGTTCTGGTCCCCACATTACAGGAAGGATGTGGAGGCTTTGGAGAGGGTGCAGAGGAGGTTTACCAGGATGTTGCCTGGTATGGAGGGGAGATCCTATGAGGAGAGGCTGAGGGATTTGGGATTGTTTTCGCTGGAAAGGCGGCGGCTAAGAGGGGATCTTATTGAAACATATAAGATGATTAGAGGTTTAGATAGGGTGGATAGTGATAGCCTTTTTCCTCTGATGGAGAAATCCAGCACGAGGGGGCATGGCTTTAAATTGAGGGGGGGTAGTTATAGAACCGATGTCAGGGGTAGGTTCTTTACCCAGAGGGTGGTGAGGGATTGGAATGCCCTGCCAGCATCAGTAGTAAATGCGCCTAGTTTGGGGGCGTTTAAGAGATCCGTAGATAGGTTCATGGACGAAAAGAAATTGGTTTAGGTTGGAGGGTCACAGTTTTTTTTTTTAACTGGTCGGTGCAACATCGTGGGCCGAAGGGCCTGTTCTGCGCTGTAATGTTCTATGTTCTATGTTCTATTAGTAAAATTTTTTAAATTGAAAACAACAAACACAGACTACCCTACGAGGAGGCTGCTATTTCGTTAATTTTCTTGCGCGAGTGGGGGATTAAATAGGTCACCAGTTAATAAGAATAGGGGGATATGGTCCCCGGAAGGGTAATGGATTTTAGTTCAGTCGTGCAGCATGGTTGGTGCAGGCTTGGAGGGGCCTGTTCCTGTGCTGTAATTTTCTTTGTTCTTTGTTTAACCAGAGATCTCGTGAAGATGCATCAAACATCTGGTGGACAAATAAGTCCTGATCAGTAAACTGCCTGTTTGACACCCTGCAACTCGGATGTAAGTGGTCCGAGGGCCTTGAAATTAGGGATGCCACATCAGGCAGTCGACTAGCCAGCTAAAACTGAAAATCAAGCCCCTTGTTTAAAGGTTGCTATCCAACGATGGGACCTGTAGGCTCAGTTTTTTGTCTTTTTTATTCAATCATAGGACATGGGCGTCGCTGGCTGGCCAGCATCTATTGCCCATCTCTAGTTGCCTTTGGGGAGTTGAGAGTCAATTACATTGCTGTGGCTCTGGAGTCACATGTAGGCCAGACCAGGTAAGGATGGCAGATTCCCTTCCCTAAAAGACATTAGTGAACCAGATGGTTTTTTCCAACAATCAACATGGTTTTATGGTTATCAGTAGATTCTTAATTCCAGATATTTTTTATTGAATTCAAATTCCGCCATCCACTGTGTCGGGATTCGAACCCCTGGTTCTAGCGACAGTACCACTAGGCAAGGTTTAAAGGGGCGGCACAGTGGTTAGCACTGCTGCCTCACAGCGCCAGGGTCCCAGGTTCGATTCCCGGCTTGGGTCACTGTCTGTGTGGAGTCTGCACGTTCTCCCCGTGTCTACGCGGGTTCCCTCTGGGTGCTCCCGTTTCCTCCCACAGTCCGAAAGGCGTGCTGGTTAGGTGCATTGACCCGAACAGGCGCCCGAGTGTGACGACTAGGGGAATTTCACAGTAACTTCATTGCAGTGTTGATGTAAGCCTTACTGGTGACTAATAAATTCTTTTAAAGGTGAGGCAGTGACGCAGTGTTATTGTCACTGTCCAGAGACCCTGGGGAATGTTCTGGGGACCTGGGTTTGAATCCCGCCACGGCGGATGGTGGAACTTGAATCCAATAAAAATCTGGAATTAAGAATCTACTGATGACCATGAAACCATTGTCAGTTGTCGTAAAAACCCATCTGGTTCACTAATGTCCTTTGGAGTGGCACATTGGCATAGTGGTCAGCACTGCTGCCTCATAGCGCCAGGGACCGTGTTCGATTCCCGGCTTGGGTCACTGTCTGTGTGGAGTTTGCACATTCTCCTCGTGCCTGTGAGAGTTTCCTCCGGGTGCTCTGGTTTCCTCCCACAGTCGAAAGATGTGCGGTTAGGTGGAATGGCCATGCTAAATTGCCCCTTAGTGTCAGGGGGACTAGCTAGAGTAAATGTACAGGGTTATGGGGGTAGGGCCTGGGTGGGATTGTGTTCGGTGCAGACTCGATGGCCCAAATGGCCTCCTTCTGCACTGTAGGGATTCTATGATTCTGTGAGGTTATCACCTCCTGGCTGCTCTGTGATTCAGAATAATGCCAGCCACGTGGGTTTGACTCCCATTTCAGCTGAAATAACTGGTGGGACCTGCCTCTCTGTCCTGCCTCTGAGCATGGGAGGCAATGACAAACAGTCACTGACAAAAACTGCCAAAAGAGGGGCTCAGGGTGAAGCATCAGCAGACATTGAGCCAAGCACCTGCCTTTGGGCAGAGCACTGAGATGAGGCAGTGATTGTGAGTGACACAAACACTTTGAGCCAAGTTTCTGATGTCCCCCAAATCATTCTTTAAGGCTCCCACATTTATGGGAGGTGAGGCAGGAACACAGACCTCTTGCTGAGTTTAATGCAGTCTGCATTCTCAGCTTTTAATTTCATTTCCTGCTTGGCTGGCGGCCAGATTTGACAGGTGGCTGGGCAGTCAAACCTACAGTAGAAGGCCACTGTCAGGGGCACCTAAGGACAGTGCCCGGCAATCAAGAAAGATTTAGGCCACAATGTGTAATATCAAGGGTTTGGAGATGAAGTGGACGGCCAATCATTACAGAAGGCCAGTTCCTCTTGGGCCATAAGCAGTGCTACGAAAAGCATTTAGGTGCTGCTCCCGTCACCTTTTAGTTGCTGGGTTTTCCCAAGACAAGGAAAACCTAACCAGCCAGCTTTAAATTTTAATCCGACTCCCAGTTGCACTTTGGGAGTCTGATTTAACTATCCTGGAGAGTCACAGACACAATGAACTCCACTGCTGTAAAAATGGCGGCAGACAATTATGTGGCGAATTGGAGTCATGTCTCACCGTCTACCCTCATCTCCCATCTCTCAGTTATTGGGAGTTGGGCGGGGGTAAAGCATTCCCCTAAAGCCTTTGTTCCTGTCTTGAAAAGCTGTCAATTCATTTCCGTGACCACAGGATATAAAATGCTGCTTCGCACAATATGAATGAATGTAGCAGTTTCATTTCCACTTCTGGCACAACAGCAGTACGACATGAGAGGAATTGGAATTGGGGTGGTGGGGGAGGTGGAGTCAGGACAAAATTAACCTCCAAAGATCCAGCTTTGACAAATGTTACGAAGTGATGAATATCCCACCCCACTTCTTTTCCTTTTAATGACTGTCATTTTTGCAATGAAAGGTTTAATATTGTTATACTTTGTTCTGTTTACCTGTTGCTGAGTCAAAAGGCAACACAATGTGCCAGTGTTCTGTTTCAGTCAGCTGTTAAGTTCTAGGCCTTGGACCAAGTATAGGGCCAGAATAATATTTGTTCAGCACATGTCCTCCCAGAAAGTTCATAGTGTAATTTCTTCCAACGTTCATGGTACCCTTCACCTGTGATCAGTAAAGGGCAAGAACAGTTATCTATGGTGATTACGTACATTGTGGTTCTGAGAGTAACTGCATGATTGTAGAATTATTATAGAATAGAATCCCTACAGTGTAGAAGGAGGCCATTTGGCCCATCGAGCCTGCACCAACAACAATCCCACTCAGACCCTATCTCCATAATCCCACGTATTTACACTGCTAATCCCCCTAACATTAAGGGACATTTTAGCGTGACCAATCCTAACCCGCACATCTTTGGACTGTGGGAGGAAACCGGAGCACCCGGAGGAAACCCACGCAGACACGGGGAGAAGGTGCAAACATCACACAGGCAATGACCCAGGGCTGGAATTGAAGTTGGGTTCCTGATGCTGTGAGGCAGCAGTGCTAACCACCGTGCCCACCCGAACCAACAAAGAATTGTTGATCTTTGGTTTTATTTAACGGTTCATTTTTGTCAAATACAAATTGTCAGGATAATTTCTTCCTTATCCTTTTAACAGATTTGCAAAGCTAAAGATAGCAAACATCTGAGAATTAGCTTCATTTATTCTGGCAACCGAAACATTTATCATTTAACGTTTCATGCAGAACTGTGCACATGTATAGCTAAAACCATCCATGCAGGAAACTTTTTGGAAGAAATTGCAAGAAAACTTATCCAACCCTGTAGTCAAGACCAGCAAAGCAAAGTTCCTGCTGTGTTTTATGACCTGCCCTTCCAGTCTTTTTGAGCAAATTGCCAGTGATGAAGGGGTTTCATATCTTTTCACATAAGACTGTTACTTCCTACATTGTATTCCCCAAACCACATTACCTTATTATATTGCAGTTATCTCTTGTCTTACCTTACCCATGCTTTGATGAAGAACCCACATTTAAGTGGTTTACTCCTAACAACGCTTTAGTGCCATAGTATCCATCTAGCTTATTTATTTAATAATCTATATGTGCCTAATCTTACAGTATGCCTGTCTTTGACTGTAATTCATCCTTCTCCAATGTTATTGCAGAGAGACAGGCTTTGCACAAATGGGATTTCAACCAATTTGATCTATGTTATTGTTCAGCTATTGTTCTGTATTATACTCTTTACACAAATGCTGCACAAATTAATTTGTTGCTTTTTTTTTGCTTGTCTGAACAATGTTTTTAGACACTATCCCTGTATCCCTGTTGACTGTGCAAGTTCTATTCCAGCATGTGCAATGACAACAAATGGAAATGGTCAGAAATTTGAAAGCAACCATGATGGCAGAGTGAGTAATTTTTTTCATTCCTGATCGTGATTGTTAACTTACACAGGATCATAGAATCCTTACAGTGCAAAAGGAGGGCATTCGGCCCATCAAGTCTGCACCGACCACAATCTTACCCAGGTCCTATCCCCATAACCCCATACATTTACCCTGGCTGGTCCCCATGACACTAAGGGGCAATTTAGCATGGCCAATCCACTTAACCTGCACATCTTTAGACTGAGGGAGGAAACTGGAGCACCTGGAGGAAACCCACACAGACACAGGGAGAATGTGCAAACTACGCACACACAGTGACCCAAACCAGGAATCGAACCCGGGTCCCTGGTGCTGTGAATCAGCAATGCTAACCGCTGTGCCACCGTGGATAAACCCATACTTTCAGCATACCATTCAGTGTTAATTACTATCAGGTGAGCAACTGCATGATCAGATAATAATTAGAACTAATGCATACGGAGTTGTGATTCTGTGCGATAGCCCAGCTTTCAATATGACCATAGAATAAAAGCAGCGAGTGCTACAAGCATCAGCAAATCAGGCAGCATCTCTGGAGAAAGAAACCAAGAGGCCTGTTAATACAAGAGTCAAAGATTAAGGCCAAAAGATTTCCAGCCCTTCCCACGATTGGGGTCTTCCAGCCCTGCCGATGGCAACCAACCGCAGCCCGTTCCCTGGTGGACGAGGATGCAGGGTACACATAATCCCGTTGACATCGACAGGACTGGAAGATCCGCTGCTGGAAAATAATTCCTACAGCTTGAGTTTTAGAGGATTGGTATTTATGACTAATACCGATAGTCAGCCAACAATAACTGTTTTATTGAGCAGAGGGACTCCACCTCCTGCTTTTCTTCACTCATAAAAATGCACTTCTCACACCACAGTGATCAAAGTTCACTTCTCATTACCTCAATTCTCTGAGTATCTCAGCCAGGGATAACAGCTCCTTATTGCGTTCGGTCATTGGCAATGTTACAGACCGAAGGGGGTTTCATTTTAAACAGCCCTGATTTCTTCCTTCGCTACCCATCCAGAAACAGAAAGATGTTTCTGATTCTTGATTTCCCCCTTTATAAATGGTGCCATATTTTCCCCAACCCCTCAGTTTGGACGGTCCAATCCTCTATTAAAAACCCCACAGCAAACTCCAGATTTTCACAGTAACTTAATTGCGGTGTTAATGTAAGCCTACTTGTGACACTAATAAATAAAGATGAGGTAAAATAAGAGGGTTTATTTTATACACACACACACACACACACAAAACATGAAAAGGAATTTTATAACTTCTGTCCCTTTTTGTACTTACAATAAAAGAGGGATAAGGGAAAGAAAGGGCACAGGCCAAGACCATAATAAAAATAAAAGTTATGGTTTCATGTGAGTCCAGATCTCTGAATCAATGACGTATTCCTTCAGAGGTTAACAGGCTGAAACTGTTGCAGAGCGATCCTTCTTTCCAGATGTGAGGACTTCCATGGTGGAAAAAGGCACGTGGAGGTGAATTAGCCTAATAGACACCGATGCAGGAGTTCCAATGTTCCAGTCATACACAGTGTAGATGAGCTTCAGGCACTTTTCCCAGACAGAGATCCTTCTGCAGCTACCTGTTAGGTGGTAAAATGATAGACTGCCTGGGTTCAGTTCCACATGGCAATAGTACAGATTCTAGCAGCTTGGGGGAGGTCATGTGACATACCTCCCACCACTTCTCCTGCGTTTTGGATACGGGATATATTCTTCCATGTTTGAAATCTTGGAAGGTTTGGCCATGCAGATAAATTATTTCCTTTGGCCAGAGCTCTGCTTTAGAAATGTAAGTGGTGTTGGTACATCCCTTTGGAATTTGATTTTCTGCAATCACAGGAGGCATGACATAGAAACTAGAAGCAGGGGTAGACCATTGGCACTTCGAGCCTGTTCCAATGTTCATTTTGATCATGGCTGGTACCTGGTCCTGTCTTCCCCCAAATCCCTTGATCCCTTTAGCCCCAAGAGCTACATCTAATTTCTTCTTGCAATCACACAGTATTTTGGGTTCAGCTACTTTCTGTGGTAGTGCATTAGTGCCTCTTTAAATATAACGAGATTGATGCTGATTTCTGAAGGTTAGAAATTCCTCAGGTATGAATCATGGCTAGCCAGGCCTTTGTCCATTTAAAATAAAAATTATAAAGTAACCAGGTTGACATAGATATAGGGGAGGCAGTGGTGTAGTAATATTGTCACTGGGCAACTAATCCAGAAGACCCAAATTAATGATCTGGGGAACCGGGTTCAAATCCTTCCACGGCAGATGGTGAAACTTGAATTCAATAAAAATCTGGAATTAAATGTCTAATGATGACCCTGAAACCATTGTCAATTGTCGTAAAAATCCATCTGGTTCACTAATGTCCTTTTAGGGAAGGAAATCTACCGTCCTTACCTGGTCTGGCCTACATGTGACTCCAGAGCCACAGCAATTCGGTTGACTCTTAACTGCCCTCAGGAATGGGCAATAAATGGGCAAGCGATGCCCACATCCCAAGAATGAAAGAAGTATGGATCTTCCTTCCTGTCCTTTGGATGAGACAGCTCAATCACCATTGGCAAGTCATTCTATTAAGAAAAGTTAATATTACTGTCAGGTTGTTTCTTTTAAAAGAAAAAGAAAGCAGTTGCACTTTTTTAATGCACTTCAGGGTGTCCAAGAGTGGTTCAAAGCCAATTACATACTTTTGAACCTACTTTTAAAGTAGTCAAAGTTTTAATGTGGGAATGTATGCAGCCAAATTCCACACAGCAACCTCCCACAAATAGCAATTCATTAAATAACCCGATCACTTATTTTAAGTGTTGGTTAAGGGATAAGGGTTGACTAGGACAATAGGCAGAGCTCCTCTGCTCTGCTTTCAAATAGTACCGTGGGATCCACCTGTGGGAAACCAGGAACGTAGTCTTACCTGAAAGATGGCACTTCTAACAGTACAGCATCCCCTCAGTACAGTACTGGAGTGCCAGCCTAGGTTTCATATTTAGGTCTCTGAGTAGAGATTTAAACCACAACTTTCTGACTAAAAGTAAGAGTCTTGTGTGCTGTTTTGGTCTCTTTTTTTTTTTGAGGAATGATGTTCTTGCTCTAGAGGGAGTGCAGAGAAGGTTTACCAGACTGATTCCTGGGATGGTGGGACTGACATACAAGGAGAGATGAAGTCAGTGAGGATTATATTTGCGGGAGTTTAAAAGAATGAGGAGGGATCTCATAGAAACCTATAAATTTCTAACAGGACTAGTCAGGGTAGATGCAAGAAGGATGTTCCTGATGGTGGGGGGTGTCCAGAACCAGGGCTCAGTCTGAGGATACAGAGTGGGCCATTTAGGGCAGAGATGAGGAGAAATTTATTCTCCCAGAAAGTGGTCAGTCTATGGAATTCATTACAACAGGAAGTATTTAAGGCCAAAACATTGCATGTTTTCAAGAAGTAGTTAGATATAGCTCTTGGGGTGAAGGGGATCATCAGATATGGGGAAGGCAGAATCAGGCTATTGAGGTGGATAATTAGTCATGATCAAAATGAATGGCGGAGTAGGCTCAAAGGGCTGAATGGCTTTCTCTTCCTCCTATTTTCTGTTTTTATGTTTCTTATCCACTGAGCTGTGACTCATACTTCTCTCATTCCACTTTGCTATGATTTCCGTGAGCAGGCAGGGTCACAGTTCCAAATGTCTCACTGAGCAGAAAGGTGAGTTGTTAGTCTTCGTGGCCTGAACCAGATTGTGATTCAACCTTGTGCCATCTCTTTTCTTGGGACTTTGAATTTGTTGCTTGGAGACTGTCTAAGCTGAGGTATCTCAGTCACGCAAGAAGATCACCACCTTGAAGTTCCAAAGCAGGGAAGACCATCATACAAATGGCATCTGACGGACAGAGGCAACTCTCTCCAAGTGCCTGCAGAAACATTATAAGTGGAACTGGGCCTCATTCCATTCTGAGTTTTAAACTGTTACTGTAGAATGTTAGCAGTTACTGGCTAGTGCAGTCTGCCCAGAATTATAACTGGAAGTATAGCTAAGCCATGCTCACACACCACTGGCTGCTCACTGCAGTGATGCAACTTATACAAATCCTGTAGCTTATCAGTGACAGTGCTATTTATTATTTGGCTGTGGGAATGTATTTGTTTCTTTGCTCCACTTGACTTGAGAAGCAAAACAATGTGCATTCATTTCATTGTGAAGTGGTGTGGCAGGGAATTTGTTTAGTTATTAAACAAATGGCATTTATACTCAGTCCTTGCTAGAAACGCAAAACGAATGAAGAAACTTCACAAGGAGAATAATGGACATATCATTGATTTCCCATTGTTGAAAACTCTACCTGGGTCAGCAAGTCATGCTTAACTTCTGTGGTGATATAAACAGGGCCTAGTTTTAAGGCTGATAAAATTGGATATCCTAAATTAAAGAATTGGGCATATTAAAATCAAACACAGTCAAACCTCAGGCAGGCCAATTGTACAATACACAAACGTGTCTGCGCCTGACCCATCAACCACCTATCAAAGGTCGTTACTGATACTTAGTGTGGTGGACCTCAGTTGTGCCTTTGTCCTATATGGACCACCGTTGTGTGTGTTTGTCATACCTGGACACATCCCCTTCCAGTTTGGTTCCTCCCCTAGGCACCTAGTATAAAGGTGGCTGTCTCCTCCCCCTTGTTCAGTCCAGGTCGGTTAATTGTTGGGATCTGCTCCTGATTCTGTTGTGAATAAAAGCCTACACTTGTATTGGCACACCGGTAGTCTTTCGCCTTATTGATAGCGCATAAATTTTATTCACAACAGTTGACCAGCATGGAGCAGTTTCTAAAACCCGACAAGTTAGCATTAGACCCTCAAGAGGTTGGAGCCTCTGATAAATTCGATCATTGGCTGGACTGCTTCGAAGCATTCGTCGACACCGCTACGGCCATCGACACCGACGCTGCTAAACTCCACGTGCTCTGCGCCCGGGTAAGCGAAGCTGTCTATGGAATCTTCCGGGACGCTGCTACATACACGGACGCTATCGAACTCCTAAAAGGGCAGTTCCGAAAGAGCCCTAACGTGGTTTACACCAGACATCTTCTAACTACCCGCAAGCAGCAGCCAGGAGAATCGTGCGCCCAATTTCTGCATGCCCTGCGGGTCCTAGCTCGAGCTTGTGACTGTAAGGCTGTTACAGCAGCTCAGAACACGGAGGACCTGATCCGCGACGCCTATGTTGCGGGCATTGAGTCTACATACATCCAGCAGTGCCTGCTGGAACAAGATGACCTAGACCTCCAAAGAACAGCCACGATGGCTGAAACGCTAGAAGCGGCCTCTCACAATCTCGGGTCTTACCCTGCATCCCATTCTATTGACGGCTCCACCGCGACGGCTGTTCCGGCGGGGCCCAAATGTTACTTTTGCGGCCTACCCAAGCACCCTTGGCATCGCTGCCCAGCGAAAGACGCGATTTGCTCCGGATGCGGTAAGCTAGGCCACTTCGCTAAAGTCTGCCGGGCAAAGCCGCTTCTGAAGCCTCGTGGCGCCACGTGTGGTCCGCGGGCGCAGCCATCTTAAGGCAGGCGGCGGCTGCGCGCGAATCGCCATCTTTAATGCGGTCACCGGAAGTGCGGGAATCGCCATCTTTGATGCGGTCACCGGAAACGCGGGAATCGCCATCTTTGAGACTGGCATCAAGACGCGCTGAGCAGGAAGCTTTATCCGTGACGTCATCAGACGGGGACGAAGACGGATTCTTCTTGGATTCGATGGTGGCATCGATTTGCCTGAACCAGTCGCAGCCTCATCAACTCTCCAAGTCAATAATGGAGATCAAGGTAAATGGTCATGGAGAAAACTGCCTGTTCGACTGTGGGAACACAGAAAGTTTTATACACCCTCGCACAGTGGGTCAATATGCCCTTCCTGCATGACCCTGGAGCCAGACCATCTCCATGGCCTCGAATTCCCACTCAGTGGAGGTCCTCGGGTGCTGTTTGGTGACGCTGACGGTACAGGGCACAGTCTACGAGCGTTTTTGGCTCCTAGTGCTGCCGCGACTCTGCGCAGCTGTACTGCTGGGGTTAGATTTCCTCAGCCATCATAGGAGCGTCACCCTGCAGTATGATGGCCCTTATCCCCCGCTCTCAGTCTGCAAGGCGCCGTCACTGCAGCGCCCCTCGCGCACCACCTGCAGTCTCTCGACCCTCAAGATCACCCCCCCCCCCACTTATTTGATAACCTCATCCCGGATTGTAGGCCTATAGCCACCAAGAGTAGGCGCTATAGTGCGGATGACCGGGCCTTCATTCGGTCCGAGGTACAATGTCTGCTCCGAGAAGGGATTATCCCTGCCAGCACCAGCCCCTGGAGGGCGCAAGTAGTCGTAGTTAAATCGGGGGAGAAACACCGCATGGTGATTGACTACAGCCAGACCATAAACAGGTATACCCAACTAGATGCGTATCCTCTTCCCCGTATCGCGGACATAGTCAACCGCATCGCGCACTATAGGGTTTTCTCGATGATCGATTTGAAATCAGCTTACCACCAGCTCCCTATCCGCTCGGAGGATCGCCCATATACTGCGTTTGAGGCAGGTGGCCGCCTCTACCAGTTCCTCCGAGTCCCCTTTGGTGTCACCAATGGGGTCTCAGTCTTCCAGCGGGCCATGGATCAAATGGTAGACCATTTGATCCATGGCCACTTTCCCGTATCTGGATAATGTCACCATCTGCGGCCATGATCTGCAGGATCATGATGCCAACCTACAAAAATTCCTTCATACAGCCACTCTCCTGAACCTCACATATAATGAGGCGAAGTGTGTTTTCCGGACACGCCGCCTCGCCATCCTTGGGTACATGATAGAAAATGGTGTCCTTGGCCCCGACCCAGCCCGTATGCGTCCCCTTATGCAGCTTCCCCTCCCTACTACCCTCAAAGCACTGAGGAGATGCCTGGGCTTCTTCTCCTACTATGCCCAGTGGGTTCCCCGTTACGCGGATAAAGCCCGTCCGCTTCTAAAATCGACCTCTTTTTCCCTGGCGGAGGAGGCCCGTTGGGCCTTCGACGACATCAAAGCGGACATCGCGAAGGCCGCGATGCACGCTGTGGACAAATCCATCCCATTCCAAGTGGAAAGTGATGCGTCTGACTTTGCCCTAGCCGTCACCCTTAACCAGAGGGGCCATCCGGTGGCCTTCTTTTCCCGGACCTTGCAAGGCCCTGAGATTCGACACTCCTCGGTCGAGAAGGAGGCCCAGGCCATCGTGGAAGCCGTCCGGCACTGGCGCCATTATCTCGCGGGCCAACGATTCACCTTAATTACGGACCAGCGGTCAGTTGCCTTCCTGTTTAACACCAGGCAAAAGGGCAAGATTAAGAATGACAAGATCTTGCGGTGGAGGATTGAGCTCTCCACCTACAGATATGACATCATGTACCGGCCCGGGAAGCTCAATGCGCCCCCAGATGCCCTGTCCCGTGGATCATGTTCCAGCGCCCAACTAGACCAGCTACAGTCCCTCCATAATGACCTCTGTCACCCGGGTGTCACCAGATTTTTCCACTTTGTCAAGTCCCGTAACCTGCCCTTCTCCCTCGAGGAAGTCCAGACGATTACCAGGCAATGCAGGGTCTGCGCTGAGTGCAAACCGCAGTTCTACCGGCCAGGTGCCCTGCACCTTGTAAAGGCCACTCGCGCGTTTGAGCGCCTTAGCATTGATTTTAAAGGCCCCCTCCCCTCCTCTAACCACAATGTTTATTTCCTGAATATCATTGACGAATACTCACGTTTCCCTTTGGCCTTCCCCTGCTCGGACATGACCACGGCTACAGTGATTCGGACCCTGAACAAGCTCTTCACCCTGTTCGGCTTCCCAGCCTATGTTCATAGCGATCGTGGGTCCTCTTTCATGAGTGACGAGCTGAGGCAGTACCTGCTCGCCAAAGGCGTTGCCTCCAGCCGCACCACTAGCTATAACCCCAGGGGTAATGGTCAAGTGGAGCGGGAGAACGCAACCGTCTGGAAGCCCGTTCTATTAGCGTTACGGTCTAGGGGCCTTCCAGTCAGCCGTTGGCAAGACATCCTTCCGGACGCATTACATTCCATTAGGTCACTCTTGTGCACAGCGACCAATACGACCCCTCACGAGCGGATGTTTTCGTTTCCCAGGAAGTCTTCCTCAGGTACTTCGCTCCCAGCTTGGCTGATGTCCCCGGGGCCCGTCCTGCTTCGGAAGCATGTCCGGACCCATAAGGCAGATCCCTTGGTCGAGGAGGTCCAATTGCTCCACGCTAATCCTCAATACGCTTATGTAACGTACCCTGATGGGCGGGAGGACACGGTCTCTGTCCGTGACTTGGCACCCGCGGGTGCCCCGGAGGTCACCACGTCCTTCCGCCCCACAGTCCCTGGTGTTGTCCACTCGGGGATTGCTACGCCTCTTCCTCCCTCAGTCCCTGTCTCCAATGTAGTGTGCCCAGAGCTTGTTGCAGCCCCCCACCCCCCAGCTCCGGTTCCCACTGTTCCCCATACACCACCAGGCCACTGCTCACTCCTCTTGCCCCTGTGTACAGCTCGCTTGAGTCGCCGGAGCTGTTGCCACGCAGTACCCGACGACTGGACAGGACGACGGATCGGTCCGCTTCACACCATCTGGCGCCTTCTCCCGACGCTCACTGTATGGAGCCTGGGCCGACCTCGCTCCCTGCTCGGATGACTCTGCGACCTGCACTACGACGATCGCGACGGCGGATCAAGCCACCGGTTCATCTGGACTTGTAATATTGTTTCCGCTTCATGCCCCATGTTGTTTTTTTTAAAGGAAGGGGTGAATGTGGTGGACCTCAGTTGTGCCTTTGTCCTATATGGACCACTGTTGTGTGTGTTTGTCATACCTGGACACATCCCCTTCCAGTTTGGTTCCTCCCCTCGGCACCTAGTATAAAGGTGGCTGTCTCCTCCCCCTTGTTCAGTCCAGGTCGGTTAATTGTTGGGATCTGCTCCTGATTCTGTTGTGAATAAAAGCCTATACTTGTATTGGCACACCGGTAGTCTTTCGCCTTATTGATAGTGCATCACTTAGCAGGAGATCATTGCACCTCATTGAAATGCACCGGCCTATTGTTAGAAGCCCAGATCGGGCCAGACTTTCTGTCACCAAGAGTTCCTGTAGATACCTTATCTGATAAGTTCAACAACATTGAGATGGGACACCTGGGGATGGACCCTAGTGTCCTGTCAGGCAGACATCAAGAAACCCACTGGGTATTGGAACCCCCTCCTGGAACCTCATTGGCCGGAAGCCAGAGAAGTTTCTGGAAAGGCAAGCAGGCTGGGGGATAAAGGGACACACTTTGAGAGACCAGCAGCGAAGACTCAACGAAGGAGGCGGCCTTGCCCATTCGGAAGACTGACCGAAGAAGGAAGGAAGGAAGAAGCTGCCATCGAGACTCACCTTCCTGACGACAGACCAGAGGGACTCAGAGAATTGAGCCTGCAGTTCAACCAAACCATCTTTATGCGTAGTATACTTGAATCTGGGGTATCCTCTTGTTTTATGTGGGTAATTTAAGGGTTAATAGTGTTATTACTAATAAATTTGTTGAACCTTTACTTGTGTTTGTCCTTTGTCCATCTTGCAAATAAGGACACCGGGGTAAAACCTTAGAGTAAGCAAACTGGTCGAAAGTATCTGAGAATTAACAGGTACAACACTTCAATTTCTCCATGCCTTCTGAATAGTTACTACCCATCACAGAGTGACTCATTGGCTATGAAGCACTTTTGGAAGTGCTGAGGATGGGAGAGATGCTATATAAATGCACATATTTTCTTTCTTATCTGAGTATTTGAAAAAGGCAATGGTACTGTCTGGGAGAGAGTTCTCCAATCAGGAGACATCCTGTGTGAAGCTTTACATTTAAAAACAAAAAAGAAATTCATGCTTATGGGATGTGGGCATCGCTGGCTCGGCCAGAATTTAATGCCCATTCTTTATTTCCATTGAGTAGGTGGTGGTAAGTTGCCTTCTGGACTGTTGCAGTCCATGTGGTGTAGGTACACCCATAGTGCTGTTAGGGAGGGAGTTCCAGAATTTGACCCAGGGACAGTGAAGGAACAGTGATATATTTCCAAGCCAGGATGGTGAGTGGCTTGGAGGGGAACGTGCAGGTGGTGGTGTTCCCAGGTATCTGTTGCCCTTGCCTTCCAGATGGAAGTGGTCGTGGCTTTGGTAATTTCCTGCAATGTGCCTTGTCTGCCATTGTTCATTGGTGGTCGAAGGAGTGCCAATTACGAGGGTTGTTTTGTCTTGAATGGTGTCAAGCTTCTTGAGTGTTTTTGGAGCCACACTCATCCAAACAAGTGGAGAGTACTCCATCACACTCCTGACTTGTACCTTGATGGTAACAGGGTTTGGGGAGTGAGGACAGGAGTTACTCACTGCAGAATTCCCAACCTCTGACCTGTTCTTGCAGTTATAGTATATTTATGACTTATTCAGAGATATTTATGGTTAAATTGACATAGAAATTTGAGGTTTCACTCTACCAGCTCTGCTGTAACTTGTATAAACATTGCAGCTCTGACTTAAAATGAGAAACTTTTCTTATGTTACTTTGATCCTAATCTTGTTGAAGATTTGTTCAGTCAATATTAACAGCAGTAACTGGTCCTGTTCTGTTTGCAGTTCCAACTGGAGTGTGAAGTCTGGATGATTTTCTGCTTTGTACATCAGGGAATGGGGACAACCCCCCCCCCTCCTTTCCCATTCCACCTTACCACGCACCCTCCCCCCACCCCCCCGATTTCTCCCCACCCCCCTCCCAACCACACCCCCCCTACAGTTTCTGTCAAAGATTTGTTCTGTAAACTGTGATGATATTGTGCCTTTAAGAAATGTACTTGCATCATGTTTTTTGTGAGGGGTATGTTTAAACTTCAGCTCGTTTTACCTGGTGCCGAACTGTCAACAAACCAGGCAACTCCATGCTAAAAATGCAGGAGAACAATTGACCCGAGATAATGAGGCATTTGTTTTAATCTGAACTGATGCATCTTTTGGTAATTTCTGGTTTTACCCCTGGAGTTTTAGAGTAGGGTTTAATTAGGTTCATTGACAAGAGACAGAGCCATGTGAATGGACAGAGTTAAGCTTTCAGGGAAAAACAATTTGTTTCTGCTTGATCCTGAAAGAATCCAGAGGTTGGTCTCGCATTCATTCTCTCTCTGGAGAACTGATGTTTGAGTGTTAGAAGACAGGTGTCTCTCTCTATCTCACTCCAGGGATGTTCAAAGGCTCTAGGACTGTTAACAAGTTTTTAAAAAAGCACACAAGCCTATGTTATTTGCTAATTGATTTTGAAGTGGAGTTTAATGAGGAATATTTCTTAAATTGGAACTAATAGAGGTAGGTTAGCAGTTAAGAGTTGTATCTTGTTATACTTAAGTATTTCAGTTGGTAAAAATTAAGCTAATACATTCATTATATTTAAACTGTATTGTTAAAATAAAGTTTGTTTTGATGGAAGTTTCCTAGTGTGTCAACAGAATCACACCTGGAGTGAAACACCTTATCCTCACACCAATGACAAAATCAAACAAATAATTGAGGTCTAATCTAGCTTCATAATATATTTTGGGTTCCTAACAAAGCAGAATAAGATCAGTCACTTGAAGAATATCTGTCCTGAGCTTTCTTTCTAGCAGAGTAAACATTCTTAGGTCTATCAATCTCCTGTCACAACTCTTGACGTTTTAAGCCATCAGGTATCAGTTTGATTGTCCTTTTCTACACTACTCAGTGTTGATATCCTTGCTACAGTACAGTATCCAGAATTTTTTATTCATGAGATATGAGCGTCACTGGCCGGGCCATCATTTGTTGTCCATCCTTAATTGCCCCTGAACTGAGTGGTTTGCTAGGCCATTTCAGAGGACAGTTAAGAGTCAACTGCAATGCTGTGGGTCTGAGATCACATTTAGGCCAGACCACGAGCTAAGGACAGCAGGTGTGTTTTTCCAACAATCGACAATGGTTTCGTGGTCATCATTAAAGTTTAAGTTCTTAAAATGTATTTATTAGTGTCACAAGTAGGCTTACATTAACACTGCAAAGAAGTTACTGTGAAAATCCCCTAGTCGCCACACTCTGATGCCTGTTCGGGTACACTGAGGGAGAATTTAGCATGGTAAATGCACCGAACCAGCACATCTTTCAGACTGTGGGAGGAAACCGGAGCACCCAGCGGAAACCCACGCAGACACGGGGAGAATGTGCAAACTCCACACAGACTGTAATTCAAATCCAGATTTTTACTGAAATAACATTTCACCATCTGCTGTGATTGGATTCGAAACAAGGTCCTCAGAGCATTACCCTGGCTCTCTGGATCACTAGCCCAGTGATAATACCATGACACCACTGCATCCCCACCTTTTAAGAGTTTTACACAGTTCACCAGGTCTTGACACATTAGTTGCCTTGAACAGACTCGCTATCACCACCTGGACTTTGTGTTATACTCTTTGGCTCAACATCCAAAGATCTGATTCGAATTCCTCACAGCTGTTAAGTAAGCTCTCCACTAATAAACCACAGTCCCTTACTTTCTTGCATCCTGTAGCCTGGAGCCATTTGATTTTTGCCCACTGTATTTCCCTACCGTTTCTCTCATTAACCTGCCTTTGTCCACACTGAGTGCCATTTACTATTCACCCATTCAGGATAAGGTGATTTGTCCTCTTCATTGTGCTAATAAAAGTTTTGCATGAAAGGAGGAGGCATTCCTCCTGGATTGGAGCCTGCTGATTATATGACCAGGCATCATGTGTTTAGCACAACCACATAGATTCCAAACTCTTCCCAAGTACAGAACAAGGGCCCGCACCACCCATTAACTCAATGGAAGTAACCGTTATGGCAGAAATGTTAAACAGGTTGCCTCTCACTCCAGCCAGTATAACACTATGCACACCAAGTCCAAATTATCCCTATGACCCCCAATTCATCCCTAAGCATTGAAAGGTTCACTTGACTGCCAAGTGCCTGTTACACCCAGCAAGAAAGTATACAGTTGAGGAATGCTTTGCAATGTATGAAATATTCTTTCTAGTGGAATAGACAGATGAGGCGCGATCTTACCGGCACGCCACACCAGTCGATCAGCGTGGCGAGTCGGTAAGGTGGGGCCAGAGGTGAAAAATCTGGTTTGCGCCCGGTTTCTTGCCTCTCCCGATCTTACCAGCGCTGTTTTGCTGGCGAAATCAGCCACAACATCATTTAAATGTCATTTGTGAGTCCCGGATGCTATGTTGATTAGGCTTCCCCCCCCACCCCCGGCAAGAATTGCATTTTTTGGGAAAATTCCGCCTCTGATCTCTATAATATAAACTGCTTGTCGCTAGCAAATGTAAAGAATTATTATACCGGTCTTCCTGCCCTGCATGAAGTAACAAAGAATTTCCTCCTTCCTCCCTAAACTGTTTCATTAGTAATGCTAAACTAGCGAGCTGGTCTAGAATGAAGGCAAACATGAGGCAGAAGCTGGAGTAATTCGGCACATCTTGCTCAGAGGGAAGGGTTTACGCTCTCTGAAAACCAATAAAAAGGAACTCCATTAACATTTTTGAACAATGGGAGCAGTTTATGTGCCATCCTCAGAGCTCCAAAGCTACAACACAGCCCTGTTTAGGTAATACTTTACATGTTTTAGATTCACGTCTGTAGTTTCTGTATATCCTCTGGAGATTACCACTGGAAATGTCAGGGCACACCTGTATGAGTGTGTTGTGCAAATCATTAAACTGGCAAACACTCTGGTTAATATGATTCAGCACCTCAGTTGGCATTCTTTCTGAATGCTATTTCAGTAACCCCCTCGGGCTCCACAGTTCCCCGAGAATTCTGCGTTCCTCCACTTCTGTCCTCTTAGCATCCCTGATTTCCTTCCCATCAGTCATTGATGCCCAATCCGAAAGATGTACCTATTAGGTGCATTGGCCATTGCAAATTCTCCCTCAATGTACCCGAACAGGTGCCAGAGTGTGGCGACTAGGGGATTTTCACAATAACTTCATTGCAGTGTTAATATAAGCCTACTTATGACACTAATAAATAAACTTTTAACTTTGGAACTTAAAACAAAAAGTATCTAGGGCCTAATCTCTAAAATACTCTCTCAAATCTCTCTGACTCTCCGCCTCCCTCTCATCCTTTAAGATGCTGCTTAAAGCCAGTCTCTTTAACTGATTTTTTTGGTCATCTGTCTTAATGTCGCTTTCTTTTGTTTGCTCTCAAATTTTGTTTGAAGCATCTTGGAAAATTTTAGTGTTAAAGGCATTATATAAATGGATGTTGTCATAAGATCTCAGTTGCAAATATGTGCCTCCTATCAGTCTCTAGAAAGTGGTGCCACTTTGTGGTGGGACTGGGGATATAACAAACATAGAAACATAGAAAATAGAAGCAGGAGTAGGTCGTTCGTCCCTTTGAGCCTTTTCTGCTGTTCATTTTAATCATGGCTGATCTTCAAAGTCGATTTTATTTGATTTTGATTTGGTTTGATTTATTACTGTCACTTATTAGCATACAGTCTAAAGTATTGCTTCTTGTGTGATATACAGACAAAGCATACCATTCATGGAGAAGGAAACGAGAGCTTGCAGAATGTGGTGTTACAGTCATAGCTAGGGCGTAGAGAAAGATCAACTTAATGCAAGGTACCATTCAGAGTCTGATGGCAGCAGGGAAGAAGCTGTTCTTGAATCGGTTGGTACGTGACCTCAGACTTTTGTATCTTTTTCCCGACGGAAGAAGGTGGGAGGGAGAATGTTCGGGGTGTGTTGGATCCTTAATTATGCTGGCTGCTTTGCCAAGGCAGGGGGAAGAGTAGACCGAGTCAATGCATGGGAGGCTGGTTTGCATGATGGATTGGGATCCTGGATTTTGAAAATATTTTCAAGTGTTTTGTTTTGGGGGCCAATAGTCTAAGTATTATTAATTTTTAATGTGTTATAGAAAAACTGAATTCAGATTGCATTTCCTCTCCCTTCAAGGATAGCCCTTTCATGTTACCATTTCAGGCAAATGCTGTAATGTGGTGTCTCTTCCACTAGGTGATGATGTTACACGATGGGATACTGCAGTGCTTGCATTTCTCCCCTACACCTGGCTGTTCCCATTCTGAACCTCCAGGCAGAGGTCTGTACCTCACGTTTCACGTTGGTTTGTTGTTCAGTTTTCCCTGACTTTTATTTAGCAATTTGATGCACCTCAATGAGCACCCGGAAACAAGGCTTTAGAACTGAAGGCTTTAATACATTAACAATGAAACTACTAACACAAATTCACCCGTTCAGACTGAAGGGGTCCTGCCGGAGCAGGGGGTCTTATACCCTGCCACCGGAGGCGGGACCCCACTGGAGTGTGCCATGATAACACCCAGGACAGGTAAACACCCTATCCCAACAACATAGTACAACCCCCATAACAACAACACCCTAGCCCAACAGTAACACAATAACAACCCCAGTGGTGAACCAACGATGGTTCACCACATTCACCCCTCCTTTAGGAACCAAAGGTGGCGGGGTGGATGAAAACAGACAATGACAAAAAAAATAACAGGATTCACAAGTCCAGACGGTCTGGAGGACCACACCGACGCTGCGATCTTCTCAACACCGGTTGCGAAACCGGAGCAGGTGCTTGCGGTGGCTCTCTCAAAACAACATCTGGCTGTCCCCTCAAAGACTCCCGGGCCGGCCGGCCCTGATGAGGCGATGGTGTAGGGGATCCTGGAACGTTTGGTGGTGGTGGTGATGATGGTGGCGCCGATCTCCGAGTCTCAGGCAAGCTGTACATGGGAGTAAAAGTGTTATGCACTGGTCCCGGTGCTGACCGCGCCACGTCTGGGGAAGTAATGAGGAGTAGTGGATCTGTGACTGGGGGAATAGGAGCGACAGGAGTTGCTACGTCCCCTGCGGGCGCCAGGTCTCTAATGGAGACAGTGTCCTCTCGCCCGTCAGGATATGCCACATAGGCATACTGAGGGTTGGCGTGGAGGAGTTGGACCGGTTCGACCAAGGGGTCGGACTTGCGAGCCCTCACATGGCGCCGCAGAAGGACGGGTCCTGGGTACGTCAACCAGGCTGGCAATGAGGTCCCCGAGGACGACTTCCGAGGGAATGAGAACATCCTCTCGTGGGGAGTAGCATTGGTTGCCGTACACAGGAGGGAGCGGATAGAATGGAGCGCAGTTGGAAGGACCTCCTGCCACCGGGAGACTGGAAGGCCCTTGGATTTCAGTGCCAGTAGGACAGCCTTCCAGACTGTAGCATTCTCCCTTTCCACCTGTCCGTTACCCCTAGGGTTGTAGCTCGTGGTTCTACTAGAGGCAATCCCGAATGAGAGCAGGAATTGCCTCAAGTCGTTGCTCATGAACGACGAGCCCCTGTCGCTATGAATATAGCAGGGGTACCCGAACAGGGTAAAAAGCTCACTGAATGCCTTGATGACGGTGGCAGTCGACGTGTCCGCACAGGGGAAAACAAACGGAAACCGGGAAAATTCGTCTATTATGTTAAGAAAATAGACATTCCGATCCGTTGAGGGAAGGGGGCCCTTAAAATCTACACTCAGCCTCTCAAAAGGGCGAGTGGCCTTGACCAAATGTGCCCGGTCTGGTCGATAAAAGTGTGGTTTGCATTCTGCGCAAATCCGACAACTTCTAGTAACTGACCTGACCTCCTCCACCGAGTAGGGTAGGTTGCGGGCTTTTATGAAGTGGTAGAGTCTGGTGACTCCAGGATGACACAGATCATTGTGGAGAGCCTTCAAGCGGTCGTCCTGCATGATGGCGCATGTTCCGCGCGAGAGGGCATCCGAGGGCTCATTGAGCTTCCCTGGACGATACATAATATCGTAATTATAGGTGGAGAGCTCAATTCTCCACCGCAAGATCTTATCGTTCTTGATCTTGCCCCTCTGCGTGTTACTGAACATAAACGCCACGGATCGTTGATCCGTGATCAGGGTGAACCGCTTACCTGCCAGGTAATGGCGCCAGTGTCTGACTGCCTCCACAATGGCCTGAGCCTCCTTTTCCACCGCTGAGTGCCGAATCTCTGGGCCTTGAAGGGTGCGGGAAAAAAACGCGACGGGCCTGCCTGCCTGGTTTAGTGTGGCGGCTAGGGCGAAGTCCGATGCATCACTCTCCACCTGGAAAGGGATGGATTCATCCACCGCGTGCATCGTGGCTTTCGAGATGTCGCTTTTCAAAACCTTGAAGGCCAATTGGGCCTCCGGCGTAAGTGGGAAGGTCGTGGACTTAATGAGCGGACGAGCTTTGTCCGCGTAGTTGGGGACCCACTGTGCATAATACGAAAAGAACCCGAGGCATCTCCTCAGTGCTTTCGTGCTAGCGGGCAAGGGAAGTTCAGTGAGTGGGCGCATACGGTCTGGATCAGGGCCAATGACCCCGTTTTCCACCACGTATCCGAGGATGGCTAACCTATGCGTACGGAATACGCACTTCTCCCTGTTATAGGTCAGATTCAGGCGAGATGCAGTGCGTAGAAAGTGTTGGAGATTCGTGTCGTGGTCCTGCTGGTCATGGCCGCAGATGGTGACGTTATCCAGGTACGGGAAGGTAGCCCGCAACCCGTTCTGGTCCACCATTCGGTCCATAGCACGCTGGAAGACCGAGACCCCATTGGTGACACCAAATGGAACCCTGAGGAATTGGTATAGACGACCATCCGCCTCAAAAGCCGTATATTGTCGGTCCTCTGGGCGGATGGGGAGTTGATGGTAGGCGGACTTAAGGTCTATGGTAGAAAACACTCGGTACTGCGCAATCTGATTGACCATATCAGAAATGCGCGGGAGAGGATACGCATCCAGCTGCGTGTATCTATTAATGGTCTGACTATAGTCGATGACCATCCGAGGTTTGTTCCCGCTTTTGACTACCACGACCTGCGCTCTCCACGGACTAGCACTGGCCTGTATGATCCCTTCCTTGAGGAGCCGCTGAACCTCAGATCTAATAAAGATCCGGTCCTCAGCGCTGTAACGCCTACTTTTAGTAGCGATGGGCTTGCAGCCAGGTACCAGATTTTTAAAAAGGGATGGTGTCGTGATCTTCAGGGTGGATAGATTGCACGCGGGGCGCTTTGGGCAATTTGGAGGCTGCTGCTGGTTCCCTACTGCCAGTGAAGGGAGTGGCCCACCGTACTGTAGGATCACACTCCTCATGTGGGCCATAAAGTTTAGTCCGAGGAGAATTGGCGCGCAAAGGTGAGGTAGCACAAGGAGCCTGTATTGCTCGTAAACTGTGCCCTGTACCTCAAGAGTTACCATACATTGTCCTTGGATCGGTACAGACCGGGACTGTGATGCCATGGAAATTGTCTGTTTGGCAGGGAGAACCCGGAGTCCACACCTTTTAGCAGTTTCAGGGTGTATGAAACTTTCGGTGCTCCCACTGTCAAACAGACAATTTACAGTTCTGCCACTAACCTTTACCTCCATCATGGAATGTTCCAGTCTGTAATGCCTGGTCTGATCCAGAGAGATCGACGCCACCGTTGGCCCCTGGGTGTCACTGCATGCTGCCGATGTGGATGCTGAGGACCCCTGCTGGTCGCTGCTGCATGCTGCCGATGTGGATGCTGAGGACCCCTGCTGGTCGCTCCTAGTCGTCGTGGACCATGATGGCCGCCCCCATGAATCGCATGTGGCCGAGGGCTCCAAGCGCAGCGACTCCTGGTGGTCTTCCTCCTCCTCTGTCTGCCACGATGGCGCCGTCCTGAGATCGCACGTGGTCGGACCTCGTGGGTACTGCAGCGCCGAAAGAGATGGTCTCCGTTCTGGAGGGTTACAAGCTGCACTGCCGTTTTTAGGTTTGGACCTGCAGACTTTGCCGTAGTGGCCTTTTTTACCGCACTGGCTGCAGATTGCCGTTCTTGCCGGACACTGTTGCCGTGGATGCTTGGCCCCACCGCAAAAATAGCATCGCTGGCCACCTGGAGCTGCCGCTGTCGTCGAATCGATCTGGGAGCGCGGGTTCGCGGGGCGAGGAGGGAGCAGAGCTTGCTCCAACCACGTTGACTGCACGTGGTCCTCGGGGTACAGCGCCAAGCTCTTCGACGCCGCCTCCAACCTCACGGCCATCCCCATTGCCTGGGTCAAGTTGAGTTTCCCCTTTTCTAATAATTTAAGTCTGATGTACGAGGACCCTACCCCTGCTACGAACGCGTCTCGGGCGAGGTCTTGCATGTACTGCTCGGCGGAGACATCCTTACAGTCACAACCCCTGGCAAGCTGCAGGAGTTCATTGGCGTAGTCTTCTATGGTCTCGCCCGACTGCCGACGTCGTGTAGCGAGGAGATAACGAGCGTGAATCTCGTTGGGTGGCGTAATGTACCTATTCTTTAGGAGCTCGACGGCACCCTGGTAAGTGGAAGCTGCACGAATGGCTAGGTAAATCGTGTCGCTTACCCTTGCGTGGAGGACCTGGAGTCTATCACTGTCTGTAGTGATAGCTACCGAGGCTGCCAGGTAGTCCTCGAAGCACTTCCACCAATGTTCGAACGTGTTAGCTGCACCGACCGCACGTGGGTCCAGTGTCAGACGATCCGGTTTTAGGATCTGTTCCATATTCTCAGTTAATGTATTAAATTGATGCACCTCAATGAGCACCCGGAAACAAGGCTTTAGAACTGAAGGCTTTAATACATTAACAATGAAACTACTAACACAAATTCACCCGTTCAGACTGAAGGGGTCCTGCCGGAGCAGGGGGTCTTATACCCTGCCACCGGAGGCGGGACCCCACTGGAGTGTGCCATGATAACACCCAGGACAGGTAAACACCCTAACCCAACAACATAGTACAACCCCCATAACAACAACACCCTAGCCCAACAGTAATACAATAACAACCCCAGTGGTGAACCAACGATGGTTCACCACACAATTAAATGGCATATTTTTCAGGGAGGTGTTTGGAAGGGAAAACTAAGAAAAGAGCAGTCTCAGTGTCAAAGAATGTTTCTTCTTAGCTCTTTATGGTGTAAAATAGACAGTATGGGGAAGCCAATGATCTCACCTGTTAAGGATCATGAGGCCCATTCATTACAGGTTAATGAGGCAAAGGTAGGGAAATACAGTGGACAAAAATCAAATGGCAGAGCCAAGACGTCTGCCTGCCAATTCGAGCGCAGCAGTGACGGTGAGTGCGAACACTTGCATGGGTCAGGTGTTTCTCTCTTGCCTGGATTCACATTGAAAAATGGTTACTGTGAGCTCAGGTCTGCCCTCTTTGGGTCACTCGGGGTATTTGTTTTGCTTTGACAAGAGATTACATTTGCTGTCCTCTTTCCACCTGTGAGTGTAACAACAAAACACCATTGTGGCCTGGGCTGGATGCTCATGGGGGCGATTCGCCCCCAAAAAACTAAATGCCCAATGGGCGGGAATACAGGGTTTTGTCCCACCCATTTTTAGGGCGAGCTTAATTGTGTGAATCTCTGGAACTCGGTGCATCACTGAGTCCTTATTGTAATTCACGTCGCTGGGTGGAGGGTGTGAAGGGCGGGGCGGGGGGGGGGGGGGGGGGGGGCCTGAACCCACTGGAGAGGCCAGAATCAGCACTCTGAGGTGGCCGGTGCTCATGCGCTGATCTGTCAGCGGGGAGATGGGTGCATGCGAACTGGCCGGTGCCTGGTTGGCAGTGTCAAGATGCCTGATGGGCTGTGCCAGGCTCTCATTGCTAATGTGTCAGGCTGGCAGTGCCAAATTGGTACTGCCCAAGCAGCAGCTCCCCCACCCCAACTTCCCGGGGGGTGGGGTGAGGAGGGGGGCATCAATGGCTTCTGGCCCCACCAGCAGGATGATCACGCCTTCTCCCCGTTGATGGGGACCAGCCGAAATCCCCGGCCATGGGGGAATCTCTCCTGGCGGGTTGGGAGACATTAGAGAGCCTGGAGGATACCATCCCGGGCTCACCAATGATATGGAAATAAAGATTTCCATATTGTAATCAGTCTCGCGATTGGCTGGACACTGGTCACAACTCTCGCTAATATCTCCCAGTCCATTGCAGTACTCGAGCAGCACAGTGGGCTGGAAGAATCACGCCCCATGTCTTTTATTTAAACAAATACCTCCCGACAGCAGAGTGAGGGAACATTCGATGAGGTGAAGAGTTTGATTTAGTTCACACACTGCTTTATTTCATGGATGGGTGAAAGATAGAGTTATGGATGTGGCTGGAGCTACTTAGTTCAATCCAGGCAATTAGTTTCTACATAATACTACAAAATGAAGAACTTGCAAGGAACTTTCTCACTCAATGAGTCATCTCACTTAACTTCTCCGTATTGTGTCTGACAATCCATGGGCAGACTTTCTCTCCACAGCTTTTTGCTGCCCTCCACTGTGCAGTCTTGTTTGTTAAAATCAAATTAGCAACCTTGGCGTCCATGTTGTCCATATTCTCCTGGATTTACAACTGCCAGGAAAAAATGCACGGTGGCACAGGGATTAGCACTGCTGCCTCACAGCGCCAGGGACCAGGGTTTGATTCTGGCCTAGGGTGACTGTCTGTGTGGAGTCTGCACATTCTCGCCATGTCTGCGTGGGTTTCCTCCCGGTGCTATGGTTTCCTCTTACAGTCGGAAAGACATGCTGGTTAGGTGGATTGGCCATGCTAAATTCTCCCTCAGTGTACCCGAACAGGTGCCGGAGTGTGGCGACTAGGGAATTTTCACAGTAACTTCATTGCAGTGTTAATGTAAGCCTACTTGAGACACTAATAAATAAACTTTTTTAAAAAATTCTTGAAAAAGCAATCCCTTTGTCAAAACAATTTTAAACATTTAATTGTCACTAATAAATTCAATAAGGAACTCAGGAGCAACTTTTTCCACTCCGTGATGGAAATGTGGAGCCGGCCACCACAAGGGGGGTGCAGAGGTGAATATTATTTATGGGAATAAGCACATGCGAGAGAAAGGTAAATGCCTTAATCTTCCCGTCCTGCCCTACGCTCTACACAGACAGTGACCCAAACCAGGAATCGAACCTGGGTCCTTGGCGCTGTGAGGCAGTAATGCTAACCATTGTGTTATACACTGCTCCTTCCAGTGTAAATGTTGCCCGAGATTTCTTAGGTCCATTGACCTCGGGTGGGAATTTCTGATCCCGGAGCAGGTGGAAATGGAAAATCCCACCCATAGAATGATATGCTGAGAGGGTGAGATAAGGGGAAGGAGGCTCGTGTGAAATCCAAATACTGGCATAGACCTTTTAGGCCAAATGGCCTGTTCTTGAGTTCCAAAGTCTATTTTTTAAAGTTTATTTATTAATGTCACAAGCAGGTTTACATTGCAGTGAAGATACTGTGAAAATTCCCTAGCACTCTGGTGCCTGCTTGAGTACACTGAGGGAGAATTTAGCATGGCTAATGCATCTAACCAGCAGGTCTTTCAGCCTATGGAATGGAACTGGAACATTCAGAAAAAACCTGTGCAGACAACGTGCAAGCTCTACACAGACAGTGACCCAAACCAGGAATCGAACCTGGGTCCTTGGCGCTGTGAGGCAGCAATGCTAACCACTGTGCCACCATGCCACCCCTGTGTTATACACTGCTCCTTCCAGTGTAAATGTTGCCCGAGATTTCTTAGTTTAGTTTATTCATTAGTGTCACAAGTAGGCTTACATTAGCAGTGTAATGAAGTTACTGTGAAAATCTCCTAGTCACCACACTTTGGTGCCTGTTCGGGTACACTGAGGGAGAATTTAGCATGGCCAATGCACCAAACCAGTACATCTTTCAGACTGTGGGAGGAAACTGGTGCACCTGGAGAAAGTGCAGACTCCACACACACACTGACCCAAGCTGGGAATTGAACCCAGGTGCCTGGAGCTGTGAGGCAGCAGTGCTGACCATTGGGCCACCGTGCCACTCTAGGCCTGAAGCCTAACAGGGAACATACAATGTTTGACCATCTCAGTGGGGTTAAGAGGCATCCTAAAAAACATGACTTCTCAGCCATGTAACAGAGTATGAATTAAATACTGAATCTGTAAAGAACAGAGGAAAGGGTTCATATTGTCTGACCTTAATTTCGAATTTGGTTTAGAGGACTTATAATTCACATTTCCTTCACGTGAATTTGTCCTGTAGACTGAAAGGAATAATCTCAAGCCCTGAGAATCAATACCACAAAAACCCCAAATGAAGAGAAGCCTGACTAGAACGAAAATTGACAACACATTGTGCTACAAAGGAGCACAATTTCAGCAGAAAATAACACGGCCCCAGATTTCTGCTGAGGGAGAATGAAGGCTAAGGTGAAGTTAAAAGGAACCACATCAAAAAACTTGCCACTTAAAGACTCGAGCACCATCTAAACAGTCTGCATATTCTCAATTTTTCTTTCAAAGCCTTTGACTTTTCTGGGAATTAATCATCTAGGATCCAATTGCAGAAACTGAGAGGCAATTGTGGGGTTTCCCATACATGCCTCTAAGAGTGTGGCAACATGCCCAGTTTAAATGAGTTCAAGGGCTGTAAATGCCCATTTCATTCACAACAGGAAGCTTACATCTACTGGCCATCTGTAATAACAGTAGCTGGCAGTGCCACACCACAAGGTATAATGTGAGCACGCTCTGTTATAAGGCAACAGTTCACTAAATTCCATCAGTGACATTTATATATTATTGTAGGTAATGAGGTTAAGAAGCCATAGGATTTGGAGCCCAATTGGGTCAAATTTGTACCAGGTTGATTACAGTTTAAAACACATTCAAAACAAAATTGTCAGTCTTATTGAATGTCAATGCAATAGTGTACCATGCACAGATCGGCTAGGCAATATCTTTTCCCAAAGGTAGGGGAGTCTAAAACTAGAGGGCATATGTTTAAGGTGAGAGAGGAGAGATACAGAAGTGTCCAGAGGGGCAGTTTTTTCACAGAGGGTGGTGAATGTCTGGAACAAGCTGCCAGAGGTAGCAGTAGAGGCGGGTACAATTTTGTCTTTTAAAAAACATTTAGATAGTTACATGGGTACGATGGGTATAGAGGGATATGGGCCAGATGTGGGCAATTGGGATTAGCTTTGGGGTTTCAAAAAAAAAGGGCGGCATGGACAAGTTGGGCCGAAGGGCCTGTTTCTATGCTGTAAACCTCTATGACTCTATGCGCGACAGACTTAATTCAATACTCTCTATCCTACTGTAGAGTTTCCATTTTGTATTTAGTGAAATTAGGATGAACTTATGAATGTCTAATCAAAGAACAGAGAAAATTACAGCACAGGAACAGGCCCTTCGGCCCTCCAAGCCTGCACCGACCATGTTGCCCGTGTGAACTAAAACACCCTACCCTTCCAGGGACCATATCCCTCCATTCCCATCCTATTCATGTATTTGTCAAGATGCCCCTTGAAAGTCACTATTGTATCTGCTTCCACTACCTCTCCTGGCAGTGAGTTCTGATTGCGAATCATGATGGCCTGAATATTGGGAGTCAGTGGAAAAGTGGGTTTTGCTCCAGACGGACATCAAACCCGCTGCGACCCTCCAAGGCCATGCTGCCAACCTCGACCTGGGTTCCTTCCATAGCATATTCAAAGCCACAAATATATAGAACCATAGAAAATTACAGCTCAGAAACAGGCCTTTTGGCCCTTCTTGTCTATGCCGAACCATTTTTTGCCTAGTCCCACTGACCTGCACTTGGACCATATCCCTCCACACCCCTCTCATCCATGAACCCGTCCAAGTTTTTCTTAAATGTTAAAAGTGACCCCGCATTTACCACTTTATCCGGCAGCTCATTCCACACTCCCACCACTCTCTGCGTGAAGAAGCCCCCCCTAATATTCCCTTTAAACTTTTCTCCTTTCACCCTTAACCCATGCCCTCTGGTTTTTTTCTCCCCTAGCCTCAGCGGAAAAAGCCTGCTTGCATTCACTCTATCTATACCCATCAAAATCTTATACACCTCTATCAAATCTCCCCTCAATCTTCTACGCTCCAGGGAATAAAGTCCCAACCTATTCAATCTCTCTCTGTAACTCAGCTTCTCAAGTCCCGGCAACATCCTTGTGAACCTATATATATATATATATATATATATATATATATATATATATACATATATATATATATACATATATAATTAGCAGGCTTTCAGCCCCAGTCAAATAGCACCAGCTATTCACCCACCTCCCCAGCAGGATCTGCACTGGGCGGCCTTTCATACAGGCCCTCGCATGTGAGGAACTGACGTGTTGGACCCCGAGGAAACACCACCAACCCCTCAGCAATGAGAGGCATCCCTTCCGCCAAACCATGCAGGCTTGAGCTTTATCCAACCCAGTTCCCCACGCAGACTACTTCCCCCTCAGACCCACCACACAGCCCCCGCCCCCCCTCGGACTCCACACACAGCCCCCTTCTCCCCGCCCCCCAAGACCCCCCACACAACCCCTCCCCCCCTCAGACTCTGCACACAGCCCCATCCCACCTCAGATCCCCCACACAGCCCCCTTCCCCCTCAGACCCCCCTCCCACACACGGCCCCTCCCCCCTCAGAACCCCCCACACAGCCCCCTTCTCCCTCAAACCACCCACACAGGCCCCCTCCCAACTCAGACCCCCTCACACAGCCCCGTTCCCCCTCAGACACCCCCATGCAGGACCCTCCCCCCTTAGACCCCCCACACTGCCCCCTTCCCCCTCAGAACACCCACACAGGCTCGCTCCACCCTCAGACTCCATTCACAGCCCCCCTTCCCCCTCGGAACCCTCCACACAGGCCTCTTCTCCCCTCAGACCTTCCACATAGACCTCCCCACACAATCCCCTTCCCCCTCAGACCCTCCAGCACTGTCCCCCTTCCCTCTCAGACCTCCCACACAGCCCCCTTTCCTCCTCAGATCCCCCACACAGGCTCCTTCCCCCTCAGATACCCGCACAGAACCCTTCCCCCCTCAAACCCCCCCACACAGCCCCCTCCCCCCTCTGACCCCACTCAGCCTGAAGATTGCCCTTGGCAGCCCTGTCATCAATATCTGAAGTGAAATCACAGGCTGTCAATCAGGATTAGACTGTGTCAGCATTGCGGTCAGGATTAATGGGGTACTTGAGGTGCATTCAACCTTGAAGGGAAATCAAAATGAACACAGGTGGCTGGAGGATGATAGAAATCCATTGACCTGACAGCTGAATCTTTGGTGTTTTATAATTGGTCCTTGATATTAATGAAAATCTTACCATTCTAAACAGTGCTTGTCGCAGCAACATTAATGGTCAGATTCAAAAAAATAATAGGGATGGAAGGAGGGACAGATACTGGTCTGTCACTCATTTACATCATAGCAAAGTTAGGTGCTAAATGTTAGATGCAAACCCAACATGTCAGTCAACAATGGCAGCTCCTATCAGTGGGGCAACACATGGCTCCTGGGGGCTGAAATTTTTAACCAGCCCACAACAATAGAATGAAAACCATTTGTTTCACTGCTGGCTATAAGGGTCTGATGTGAAACGAGTCAGCAAAATCTCAAACCAGTTCATACCATGGCTGGATCAAAAGCACGCCACTACACATAAAGAAGCAAATGGAGATTCATTACAAAGCTGGTGATGTGCTGAGATTGTCTGGTGTGGGAAAGGCCAAAAAAAAAGTTGAGAGAGAGATCTACTACTGGGAGAGATCTGATCTAATACTAGGGGAGAGGGTGATCGGGAGAGGCAGTGGGGAGGGTGGTAGAGGTGGAGAGGCTGCTTTTTTGATACTCAGTTTTATGCACAGTGTTGGGTCAGATTAGAAGGAGCTTACCCTACATCATGGTGTGCTAACCTGATGTGCCTAATGATAACAAAATTGGACGGACAGTTCAATTTCCTGCAGCTACTTATCCTCAATGAATTACGTCAATCCAGGGAGGAAAATGTATTTGCCTTAGTACAAAAAAAACCCTTCAGGAACACTTAGGCCCATTATTAGTGTTAGGTGATTTTAGATAGTGATATTGGAAGGGGTTCGTTAGTTTTTGCTGTGAGGAGGTTTTAATGTAATGGCCAATTTAGAGTGAACATTTTAGTGGAACTTCGACAGAAACGTAATTGATACAGAAATAAGATTACAACAATAGAGGAGAAGGTTTGAAGTGTTTGTGGGTCTAATGGCTTTGATTCTCCTCAAGTTGATGTTGTGCAGTGTACTTAACCTCAAGAGAACTTGACGTGGGCTGTTGTCTGAAGTCCAGTTTAAGGTGCCTTAATTACTGTTGTACGGACTGCATTGTAATCAGCCATCCATGCTGTCTCCTACTGTTCCAGATCAATGCTTGAACTGGACATTGCTCCGATATCTTAAGGTTGAGGCTGCAGCTGGAGCAGCTCCAGACAGAGGCAGGGGGGTGGCGGGGGATGTTGGCTCTGTCTTCTGATTATCCACCGTACCTTTGGTGGAAGATCAGCAGAAATTCAGATATCAACAGGAATTCCCCAATCTTAGCAGATCAGCCAGGAGAACAGAGCAGAGGCAATAAATCACGTGCAGCTTGAAGGAGTCTCTGCTCTGAATGCCAATTTACTGGTGTGCTTGCGGCACGGTACTGATGTTTTCCTGATCAGCAATGTTCCTTGTCAATTGTTGATTACCACAGGGCTGGTGGCGGGGCAGGGAGGGCTGGTGTAGAGGACATATTGAATGTAAACTGCAACTCCTGTGAAGCCTGTTTAGAAAGAGCAGGGTCTATTATCACAGAATGTATGACTCTCCCAACCTGCGGCAGCAAGCTTGGTGTTCAATGTCGGAAGATCTTCCAGCAGGCAGTTGTGTGCCAATCACAGGATTGCTAGCATAATTCTGAGACTGGTGTGGCTATCCACTGTCTGGCCTTAGGGGAACCAGCAACCTGCAGGAGAAAGGGAAAGGGTGCTAAGTCTGCAAAGTCAAAAGGGGGGAAGAAAAGAGGGATTGTGGCATCTTAGTGAAATATGCATGTTAGAATGTAACCGATGATAACATTGGAGCTGTTGTAGTGTAACCAATGGTAACAAGCTGTAAGGGTCAGCTAACCCAATAAACTATGTAGCCAATGACAAAATGACATGGTGGTCAGCTGACTCAGTATAAATAAGAACCTGTTGGAATTGTTAAAGAGCTTGGAATGGCCCAGGGTGAGGCCTCAATTGTTGAAGTAAGGATGTTTCTTTATTGAACCTTTTTCTTTGATTTGCAAGTTGGAGTAAGTTTTGTTTCATTTTATTGCCTATAGCTGAAGACTCCCATCTGCTGGATGAACAATGCGCTTTAAGGAAAGGTGTTTTTATTTGAACTGTTGGTTTGAATCCTCACAATTTAAATTGCAGGGCTCAAAACAGACCTTGGCGCCCAGACAGAATAAAAGCAAAAAAAAGCCACGCTGCTTTCCAAAGTCAAGGACTAAAGATTTGCTGGCAGTTGAGTTATGGAGTGAAGCCTGTACCGGTGGTGTCGCACTGACAAAACAGTTGTCAGTTTTCCCACATGACAAGTGTGATGTGAGAAAAAAACTTCTTCACACAGTGAGTGGTTTGGGTTTGGAATGCACTGTCTGGAAGTGTGGTGGAGGCAGGTTCAATCAAGGCACTCAAGAGGGCATTGGGTGATTACTTGAATAGAAACAATGTGCAGGAGTACAGGGGAATGGCATTAAGTCACAATACTTGTTTGGAGAGCCGGTTGTGGACACAATGAGCCAAATGGCATCTTTTGGCGTCAGAACAATTCTGTGATTCAGAATTAATATTTCCACTTGCCAGTAAGGCTGCCTTACATCTGAAACACCATTTATGTTTCTGCAGGATTGGAGCTGATCTTGACTTCTGTTTGTCCTAGAACATATTCAATAGATCAAGCATCAAGTCAAATCTTAGTTACAATGAAGACAACCTATGTTTCCCACATTATTGATTTGAATATTGAATTCTCCCTCCCCCAATAAAACACCATGCAATTATCAGGACAATGTTTGTTGCATATGTTTTCTCTTAATACAGGTTCCCTCCAACACACACAGGGACCGAGTCTGCCACCCTGCTGCCCTGATCGATTAACATAGCGGGGTGGGAAATATGAGTGGGAGGTGAAAAATCCAAATCACTCCCAGCGTCACACCATTCGCCATCCTCCACGGCCATCTTTTCCAGTGCGATATGGGCGCAACGTCAATTTCAATGATTTTGAATGTATTTCTATATTATTGGTGAGTTTGACTTGGCCCTTTCCCCCCTCCTGTACCTTAACCCCCTCACCGTCCCGCCCCCGCCCCCCCCCACCTCCAGTGTGATGTCATGCCAGCATCTTTCACAGCTGCTCTATAAAAGTCTGGGTCAGGCGCAACAATAGTGAGGGGGAGCGAGGAGGTAAGTTCCATTCAGCGGCACAGTACTACAGTGGTTAGCACTGCTGCTTCACAGCTCCAGGGGCCTGGGTTCGATTCCCGGCTTGGGTCACTGTCTGTGTGGAGTTTGCACATTCTCCTCGTGTCTGCGTGGGTTTCCTCCGGGTGCTCCGGTTTCCTCCCACAGTCCAAAGATGTGCGGATTAGGTTGATTGGTCATGCTAAAATTGCCCCTTAGAGTCCTGAGATGCGTAGGTTAGAGGGATTAACGGGTAAATATGTAGGGATATGGGGGTAGGGCCTGGGTGGGATTGTGGCCGGTGCAGACCTGATGGGCCAAATGGCCTTTTTCTGCACTGTAGGGTTTCTATGATTCTATGAACAGCCCCCGGAATATGCACGGGCACTCAGGTGCTGCAAAGTTGCTGGGTGGAGTGGGGGGCTTGCATGGATGCTGGGAGTTTGGGGGGCATCCATGCCGCTCTATGGGTCCACAGGTCAGAGGTCACCACTGGCTCCAAGCCCCATGGTGCATGCATTGACCCTGGCTGCAGAGAAACTACTGAGGGGTGCCACATGAGGTCCACCACCAACCTCGCAATTATTGATTTGATTTGATTTATTGTTGTCACATGTATTAGTATACAGTGAAAAGTATTGTTTCTTACAGACAAAGCATACCGGTCATAGAGAAGGAAACGAGAGAGTGCAGAATGGAGTGTTACAGTCATAGTTAGGGTATAGAGAAAGATCAGCTTAGTGTGAGGTAGGTCCACTCAAAAGTCTGATGGCAGCAGGGAAGAAGCTGTTCTTGAGTTGGTTGGTACGTGACCTCAGACTTTTGTATCTTTTTCCCAATGGAAGAGGGTGGAAGAGAATATGTCCAGGGTATGTGGGGTACTTAATTATGCTGGCTGCTTTTCCAAGGTAGCAGGAAGTGTAGACAGTGCCAGTGGATGGGAGGCTGGTTTGAGCGATGGACTGCGCTTCATTCACAACTCTTTGTAGTTTCTTGCAGTCTTGGACAGAGCAGGAGCCATACCAAGCTGTGATACAACCTGAAAGAATGGTTTCTATGGTGCATCTGTAAAGGTTGGTGAGAGTCGCAGCGGACATGTCAAATTTCCTTATTATTCTGAGAAAGTAGCGGTGGGCTTTCTTAACTATAGTGTCAGCCTGGATGGACTCGGACAGGTTGTTGTTGATCTGGACATCTAGAAACTTGAAGCTCTCGACCATTTCTACTTCATCCCCATTGATGTAGGCAGGGACATGTCCTCCATTATTGACCTGCTTCCCTGCTATCCATCTTCTGGACGGGCATTGTGGCTGACTCCAGACTTTACATCCCAGGACCCACTGACAGGTAGCAGGTCTGGCAGCTGCTGTCCCAAGCAAAGGAACTCACCAGGAGTTAACATGGCCCCTCATACTGCATGGACTCTACAGTGCTGCTTTGAATGGGAACCCATCTTGTGATAGTCAGGAGGCTGCCCCTCCCCTGTCTGGCTGAACTGCAACTCATGGAAGGCAATGTAGTGGTTGCACTCATGTCAATGCTTCGAGGGTCTGCAATGGGGACCCCGCACACACATGTGTATGCTCTCCCTTTCTGCCGTTGCCAGGAGGTCAATGGTAGGCAACCCGTTGAGGTGATGCATGGCACTGGAGATGGTGACAGATTGCCAGCATCCACTCATGGGACCACTAGTCACAGAAGCAGTGGGGGCTCGGGATGGGCAACTGTACTAAATGTTTCTCTCTTTCTCTGTCACCAGCAGCCCCCCCCCCACCCCGGGGCCAGGACGTGGCAGTGCATCCTCTTGCGGGGGAAGAAGGAGGTGGGACCCAGGGTCTCCAGGACGCTCAGGTCCTTCGAGGGGATGACCGAAGGTGTGTGCTGCCTTAGGCTCTGACTAAGTAAGAGACGGTGCGGCACCTGTGTCAAGTCCTCGCAGACCTGGCACCTTGAGAGACGGGAGAACACCCGCTCCCAGTGGAAGTGAAGGTCACGGCGGCCCTCAACTTTATGCCACGGGCTCCTTCCAGGCATATCTGGCAGATGTTGCCCCAGGTGAACAGGGCATCCTGGTGTGCTGGAGTGGTGCGTTTGTGCACAGAGAGCTGTGAGATGCTGCAGAAGTCTAGGGGTCCACAGATAGGGGATCACCATTGGCTCCAGGTTCATGGTGCACTACCAGACCTGCAGCCTATTACTGTTAGTGGCGCATGGGATGTAAGCTCTGGAGTCGGCCACAGTGCCTGTCCAGCAGACAGACAGCAGGGAAGCAGACCGATATTTGTGGGGTTGGTGGTGGACCTCATATGGCACCCCCCCATGGGTCTCTCTGCAGCCAGAGCAATGCACCCACCATGGGCCTGGAGCCAATGTTGACCCCCCAACCTGAGGACCGCTAGACATCTGCGGCATCTCGCAACCCTCTGTGCACAAGTGCGCCTGCCAGGGCGCGGATGCCCTGTTCACCCAGCCTGTCAATTACATCCATTTTGACATGGGCCAGGTCCAACAGGAAGCCTGGGCTGCAGGCTTCGCCAGCATGTCCCATGGCTTCACTATCGCTGGGTTCAAGTCCTGGAACTCCATTTCTCACAGCATTGTGGGTGTACCAGCATCACAAGTACTGCAATGCTTCCGGAAGATGACCACCAATCAATTCTGGCTTTGTCAATAATGCTCACATCCCATGAGCATAACTAAAATAAGTTAATGAAAACTTCATAGACTCATAGAATCCCTAAAGTGCAGAAGGCCATTCGGCCCATCGAGTCTGACAACAATCTCACCCATGCTCTATCCTCGTAACCCCATGTTATCCCCCTGACACTAAGGGACAATCTGACCCAGACATGTCCCCTGTAACCCCAAATATTTACCCCGCTAATTCCCCTAACCTACACATCTTGGAACACTAAGAGGCAATTTAGTATGGCCAATCCACCAAACCTGCGCATCTTTGGAGTGTGGGAGGAAACCGGAGCACCCGGAGGAAACCCACGCAGACATGGGGCAGATGTGCAAACTCCAACAGACAGTCACCCGAGGCCGGAATTGAACCTGGGTCTCTGGCGCTGTGAGGCAGCAGTGCTAACCATTGTGCCACCCCTTATTCCATTGTCCAATATTTTTTTAAATCGTTATTAAACAACATTTCTCAAATTTTTTGTAATGCTATTGTTTTTATTGATTTATGGTTTACCTCCAGGGTTTTTCGCAGCAGTGTCCTGGATACTAATACTTAATTTCTGGAGACTTCAGAACAGTGCTGCAGAGGTTGACAATCCTACCACAGCCTTGGGTGTGTAAATTTGACGAGTGCCATTTTCTTCTGTCTTTGTCCAGTTGGAAAGCTGGTAACTGTCCATCAACTGACTATCAGTACAGCAATGCTAAGAGGCAGTGTTACTGGTAGTAATCCAAAAAAATGCCATGACATCTCTTGAGTAAGCCTCATGCCTACAATTGCAGACAGTCATTGGGAAAGTCCATTCTGATTTCTTTTTAACCTTCCTTTTCTACCAATAGGTTTTAAACTGATATTGGTACACTTGATCAAAATGTGTAATAAAATGGATTATTCCTTCAGAGGTTGACATTGTAGGACATGGCAAAAGTAATCTTTGTGATTTGTCTATACATGCCATGTTTGTGAAACCTACCTCTTCACTCACCTGATGAAGGAGCAACGCTCCGAAAGCTTGTAATTTCAAATAAACCTGTTGGACTTTAACCTGCTGTTGTGAGACTTCTTACTGTGCCCACCCCAGTCTAATGCCGGCATCTCCACATCATGGCAAAAGTAAAGCAGAAGCTCATTGTTGTGAGGGATGCATGCTGCATTATTAAAACAGTGATGGCCACTGAATTGAAGTTTGATGTTAGATTTAAGTTGAAAAAGTTTGCCTTTTTTTGGCAGACCTTCACACCAGCTGCTTTTTTTATGCTCCAGCTGATGTTGACTGTTCCAGCTGCCTTTAGTAACAGCAGTGAGCTAATGTTCATTTGCCCAATCTTCGCCAGGATTTAGGTGATATTTTCCATGACACCACAAGTGCAGAATAAACCCTAATGAGGTGGCCCAATATCAGATTCAAATACCTTGCCAGGGTAATGTGTTTGAGAGATGCTACATAATAATATATAAAGTAGGGAGGGGGTCGAGGTAAAGATGCCTTCCACAGATTTGTTGACTGTGGTCCTGGCTTATTAGTTCAGAGGTTGAGGCTTATGGGCCTACATTTTAATGTCCTGGCCCCCTGATTTACTGGAAACTCATTGAATTCAATTTTCAGTGAGCCAGTAACAGTTTTATTGGCATGGATCGCAGCCAAAGAAAATACAACAGGTCTGAAGAATGGGAGAAAAGCAGCTGAGATCTCTCTTCTTGCTTGAAATAAGAGGCACAAAAATAATGCAATATACGCACAAGTATCCTTTGTGAGTAAATAGTAAGGAAGGAGGAGAAAATTGGGAGAAAGAGAAAAGATAGAAATATAGAAACATAGAAAAACTACAGCACAAAACAGGCCCTTCGGCCCCACAAGTTGTGCCGAACATATCCCTATCTTTTAGGCCTACCTATAACCCTCCAATCTATTAAGTCCCATGTACTCATCCAGGAGTCTCTTAAAAGACCCTATTGAGTTCGCCTCCACCACCACTGACGGCAGCCGATTCCACTCGCCCACCACTCTCTGTGTGAAAAACTTCCCCCTAACATTTCCCCTGTACCTGCCCCCTAGCACCTTAAACCTGTGTCCTCTCGTAGCAGCCATTTCCACCCTGGGAAAAAGCCTCTGAGAGTCCATCCGATCTATGCCTCTCAACATCTTATATACCTCTATTAGGTCTCCTCTCATCCTACGTCTCTCCAAGGAGAAAAGACCGAGCTCCCTCAGCCTATCCTCATAAGGCATGCCACTCAACCCAGGCATCCTTGTAAATCTCCTCTGCACCCTTTCAATCATTTCCACATCCTTCCTGTAATGAGGCGACCAGAACTGAGCACAGTACTCCAAGTGGGGTCTGACGAGGGTCTTATATAGCTGCATCATTATCCCCGGACTCCTAAACTCAATCCCTCGATTGATAAAGGCCAGCACACCATACGCCTTCTTAACCACCTCCTCCACCTCCGGGGCCGATTTTAGAGTCCTATGGACCCAGCCCCAAGGTCCTTCTGATGCTCTACAGTACTGAGAGTCTTTCCCTTTATGTTGTACTCCTTCATCCCATTTGACCTGCCAAAATGGACCACTACGCATTTATCTGGGTTGAAGTCCATCTGCCATTTGTCCGCCCAGTCTTGCATCCTATCTATGTCCCTCTGTAACCTCTGACATCCCTCCAGACTATCCACAACCCCACCAACCTTCATGTCGTCGGCAAACTTACCAACCCATCCCTCCGCTTCCTCATCCAGGTCATTTATGAAATGACAAACAGCAAGGGTCCCAGAACAGATCCCTGGGGCACACCACTGGTGACTGACCTCCATTTAGAAAAAGACCCATCTATACCCACTCTCTGCCTCCTTTGGGCAAGCCAGTTCTGAATCCACAGGGCAGCAAGCCCTTGGATCCCATGCCCTCTCACTTTTTCTGGAAGCCTTGCATGGGGGGCACAGTAAACTTTCCTATTCTGTAAGTCTATTTTATTAGTATTTACTATTACAGCAGCAATATCTCTACTGACAGCTCAGTAATATTAGGGCATTTTTCAGGCTCAGGTGTGGAGCCTGCCATCGATGGCTAACCAGGGAACACAGAATTTCCTGCTGCTCTTGGCCATTTCAGATGTCAACCTGAGCTCCCAGGGAGTTAGGGTTAGGATAATGTCAATAGATTTTGTGCAGAAACTTGAATGTAACTTCACCTTTGGCCAAACTGGCACAGTTTCCAGCACACATTTTACCAATTAAGTTGAAAGACTTTGGGGCCTACTTCAGAGACAAAAGCCTAGCGTTTCCAGGAAGGCCACAATTGCCAAAATGTGCGCTGGAAACTGCGCCAGTTTGGCCAAAGGTGAAGTTACACTCAAGTTTCCTGCAGAAAATCTATTGACATTAGCCCGAATGTAGAGTCTCCTCTGAATCAGTGGGAGAGACAGTGGTGGTAATGTCACTCGACTAGTAATCCAGAGGCCCAGACCAATGCTTTGGGACCAAATCCCACAGCAGCTGGTGGAATTTAAATTCAATGAATACATCTGGAATTAAAAGCTACTCTCAATAATGGTGACAATGACAACTATCATTGTTGTAAAAACCCATCTGGTTCACTAACCCCTTTTAGGGAAGGAAATTGGCCGTCCTTACTGGGTGTGACCTATATGTGACTCCATACCCATAGCAATGTGGTTGACTCTTAACTACTCTCTGAAACGGCCTAGCAAGCCAATGAGTTCAAGGGCAATTAGGGATGGGCAACAAATGCTGGCCTTGTCAATGACAGCCACATCCCATGAAAGAATGAGTGTGAGTGATTGATTAGTGAGTGGAATTCTACAGGAGCAGGATTACCAAGAAATAAGCCATTCTTCAGCTGGTTGGTTTTATCCTCTTGCTTTAAATTATTTTAACTTCAATTTAAATCATTGCAAGTTCAGTCAATCATAGTCAAGCAAGGCCCACCACTCTGGCTTCAGTTGGACAGCTTTGATCTGTCTTTGGTACCTAAGACCAAGGATTCAATTGAAGCTATACTGGTGTGGCCTCCTTGGCTATGATTGACTGAATTTACAACAATTTAAATTGAAATTAAAATAATTTAAAGTAATTCACAGAGTGATCGAATGCTGATCACTGCAGTATGAGTGAGTAATGCTGGAGCCATGTGTGTCTGTGCAACCAAGGCTCTGGGCACAATGTGATGAATATCCTCAAATGGGCACAGTCTGTGGAACCTCACCATGCCAACCTAGGGGCATGGCCAGGTTTAGGGTAGGGACTTCTTCAGGTGAGTGGACATTTGAACCAGTGTAAGAGATCGCAGAGACTCCTGTGCAAAGTAGTTATGGATGCAATTCATTTGCGCTGAAAGATCTGAGAAATCTTTAGCACTATTTCAATCACTTCTACCAAGATTACGCTGATCTGGGTAGAAATTATACGTAAACTCCAGCCCATTGGTTAGGCAGGCATTCCAGTGCAGTCCTGCGGGAGTGCTGCAATGCTGGGGGTTCTGTCTGTCAAATGTGTGATGGAGGTGAGGAGATCCCCAAGAATAGTAAGTGAATTCTGTCTGGAGTCCTGGCCACTATTTAATCCTTAATTAACATCACTCAAAAAAAAATAGATTATCTGATGACTCTCAAGTTGGGAGCTTGCTGTGCACAAATTGGCTGCCATGTTTCCTACCTTAAAACAGAGACTACACAACAAAAACCTGAGGCTAATTCATTCTAAAGCATTTGGAATGCCCTGAGATCATGAAACGCAATGCATAGATCCTTTGCTTTTATAAGTGTAATGTCCCAGGAACCACCAGTTTAACCACAAATTTAGAAGTTTAACCACAAACCTTTCTCATAATAGCTCTTATTATGTAATGATATAGAGGTAAAAGGAATTGAGTCCAGGCCTGTAAACAAGTGTTGGAACCTTTAATTTATGATGTTATCTGAAACCCTTGAATACATTAAGAACCTTGTATTCCTTTGCAGGGAGCTGGTCTTTATTTAACTGCACTTTCCATGGCCACCAAGTGCTACCTCTTGTTCCAGCAGTCAGATACACATGTTAACAACCGTCTCTGGTTGTCAAGATGGTCGTAGCATTGATGGTATGACAGGAGTGTTGGTGTGAAGTGTTTGACTTCATGCCAATGCTAAGTTCCTTTCAGACTGCTGCACTCGCAGTTTGGTCTGCTTCCAGAGGAGAGTGCAGCGGAACTCTCTAGAAGAACGCATCACTTCAGAATCCAGTTGACTTGATCTTTATACTTCCTGGAAATGTGGCTAAGGAAAATCACATCGAAGTAACTCTGCAGTCATAATCCAGCTACACCCTTAGACTAACTGTGGGGGAGGAGTGGGGGAGGGGGAATAGTCCTCTGAAATCAGAGTCAATTTGTTTCATTTTAGGAGTAGAATTTCAGAACATTGATTCAACAATCGTAAAGAAACAATGCACCTTATGTCCAAACCAAGATGGCATGTAACTTGGCCAGTCTTGATAAATTGCCAGGATAGTTGCGAATAAGTCCATCAAATATTCTCCCTATGTGTGAAATTTTGACTTGCATAACTTGCCATGCTGTATCAGAGGTCATTAAGGATCCACCATATAATGTGGGACATAGATCCCAAAAGATCCAGCTAGGGGAAAGGGTGAAAGCTCCCTTCCCTGAAGACAATTTCATTTTTAACGACTAATCTTCACAGTTTTATTCCGACACTAACCCACAAATTACTGACGGGAATTCTCCAGCCTTGCACGCCCCACTGCTGCTGCCAATGCAAATTTGGCGCTCAGCCAAATCTCTGTTCACTGCAATGGGACTGGAGAATCCCCGTTGCGGGCGAAGTTGGAGAACTCCAGCTACTGTGTCTCAATTCAGTGCCAAGGTGGGATTTAAATTAACTCCCCTGGAGGGTAGAGCTTAGCACAGAAGGCGTGAGGAGGCTTAGACTGTGGGTGGAAAGGCAGAGCTTGGCAGGGGGGCATGAGGGACATAGGAGGTGGATGGAAGGGCAGAGTTTGACAAGGGAATGAGGGATGTGGGGAGTAGATGGAAAGGCAGAGTTTAACACAGGGGGTTTGAGGGACATGGCGGTTGGATGTAATAGCAGAATTGACACAGGGAGCATGAGGGACATAGGGGTGGGTGGAAAAGCAGAGTTTTGCACAGGGTGCATGAGGGACATAAGGGATGGGTGGAAGGGTGGAGCTTGGCACAGGGGGCATAAGGAGAACCTTTTGAACTTATCTTTTTAAAGGTCTCCTCAGGCAGACCAGGGTTCACAACTTCTCTAAGGGGCCATAAACCATGACTCTTTAAAAACCTGGCCCGTCTCCATGAAAATTGCAGATTAGGAGATACCTACATCTACAATGGAACCAGCCATGTCGAGATTGCCAGATGTGGGCTTCGGACAGGAAGCAGCTCAAAATTCTTTAAGGCACCCCTGGAAAATCAGACAGCCAGGGAGTAGGGTTGGGAATCCCGGAATCTGGACCCAAAAGCCATTTTTAAAAGCCTTCCAAATCAACGTGACTCAGCGAAAATCCAGACCATTATCTTTTTCCCGAAACCCACTGATGCGCGATTAAATCACTCGGGAGGCTAGGTTGTACCTGGGAAATAAAGGCTTTTAATACTAACAAGAATGGAGCACACTATATACAATACAATCCCAGACTAAAGGGTCACCAGGCAGTGCAGTGACCTTTATACTTCCCCAGGTAGGCGGAGCCAACTGGAGTGTACCACAGAACAATATCAACAGGTAGAACAGCCCAACCCTAACCCCAACAGTGACAACAGTAACATATCTACAAACACCCATAGTGCTGACCATCCATGGCTCAGCACTCATAGTGGTAACCAACTATGGTTCACCACACCCACTGATTTCCTTTGCTTCCTTTGCCCTTGTGAGCTTAATTGTTTACCACGGGTTTGAGTATGAGCCACTGAAACGACTTAATGGCCCAACTCTTTCACCTTGAATCTCTGAGGGAAATGATCATCCTGTATTAAATTCCTGTCATTGTTTTACTGCACTGAGAAGTAACAATGGACTAATGGGACTTGCCTCTGACAGAAAGGATTGCCAACTCTGGAATATATTCCTGGAGATTTTATCACGTGACCTCCCAGCTCCATTAGCCCCAGACAGCCAAATAGCCTTAATTCCCTTCTCCAAATTTTTAAAGCTGTTAAACAAATGTGCCCTCATTAAAATAAAAAAAAATATTTAGAATTCCTATGATTTGTCTCCCTGGTTGCAGCCAGGTTTGGAAAATAGATCTTTAATTCTTGGTGAGTCCAGGACATTCCTGGAGGGTTGCAAACAAAGTTTCGACAAAGACATATTTTTCTTTATATTACAGTTCTACCCACTTGGTAGTCTTTGAACCACAATGGGGCACAGAGGGAGGCCACTTGGTCCACCAATTATATGCCGATTCTCTGCAGAGCATTCTGGTCAATTCTAATCTCTTGGTAGCCTGCAAGTTTACTTCCATCAAGTGCCCATCCAAGTTTCCTTGTGAAACCATTGATCATCTCACTCCTGAATTCAGCAGCAATGTTGCTGAGCAAATGAGGGCAGCACAGCTATCTGGCAACAGGCCAAAACTCTCCTTTGACTGCAGTTGTAAACTCCGACACTGGAGGGAGATGTGCTTTCATTTCTGCCACACATCACGTTCCAAAACACTTGATGCAAAATGAATTCCTTTTGAATTTTGAGTGACCCTTGTTACAGATCAAGTCTTACAAATGCAGCAATCCGTCTTCATACAGATAAACATCCAGTGATAACAAATGGATGAGTAATGTGTTGGAATTGGCACACTCTGTGGTATTTTTCTGCTGTAAGGGGTGGAAAATTGGGCGTGAGTCAGGACCCGTCCTGGACTAACAAGTCATTTAGGGACCACGGTGGAAGCTCCCGTTTGTCCCAAACGAGGCCTCTGATGTCAGGAAGTGGGCCAAGGATGGGTCGGGGAATTCCGATGTCTGGAATCTCATAGGGATTTAATTCTCTAACATTAAGCAGCCCTGTATACCAGGATGAACCTGTCTTATTATAGGCATGTGCCGAGACATAGGTAAGGTCTCATCCAGAGGCCCAGGCCTCAGGCCTGCATGAACCACCAAGCAAAATGTCAGCCACTCCTTGAGGTTAACTCCCCTAAAAAGGGGTTGACTGGACAAATGGAAAGAAAATTATACCTTCTCAAAAAAGTTTTTGTATTCTTGGGACTAATTGTTCTCTTTGAACTGAGTACAGTAAAAACTTTGAAACACTTTGGCCCAGTATTACAAAGGTTGAAGGTTCCTGTTTGTTGGGGGGAGGTGGGGCAGGAGGCTGGGGGAGGGTGTACGCTGGAATGACAATATGATCACGGAAATGTGGAAGTTGCCATCTGTGTTGCCTTGCTCCTCCTGAAGCTGTGCTTTAACACAAAAAGACTTGACCATCTTATACACAAGTGGCACAGTGGTGAGCACTACTGCCTCACAGCACCAGGGACTGGGTTTCAATTCCAGCCCCGGTCACTGTCTGTGTGGAGTTTGCACATTCTCCCTGTGTCTGTGTGGGTTTCCTCCGGATGCTCCAGTTTCCTCCCATAATCCAAACTTGTGCAAGTTAGGTTGACTGGCCATGCTAAATTGACCCTAGTGTCAGGGGGATTATCAGGGTAAATATGTGAGGTTGCGGGAATAGGGCCTGGGTGGGATTGTGGTCGGTGCAGACTTGATGGGCCAAATGGCCTCCTTCCACACTTTAGGGATTCTATGATAAAAGGGTGGAGATTTGCAGAGCTTTTCCACTCAATACCTACTAAACGTATCAGAAAGTAGGTCTTGTCTATTCAAGCATAAGGTAATATTCCGTGGCATGATAAGTCTTAATTACTAGCCTCTCTGGAATGAAGAATTTACGTGTGTTGGCATCACAGGCACGTTCAATTGTGGATGGTGGGGGGAAGTGAGGCAGAGTCCAAAATATACGCCACCGTGACTTTCCCATGGGATCTTCCGTTGGTGCCTGCCATGGCAGCTCAGGAAACCTGCTGTAGACAGGGTGTAAAACCAATTTGCATCCTGCTAATTGGATGCAGATGAAGGCCCGACTGGAATCATTCCCCTCTCCCCCACACCCAATTCTCCGCAACGCCAGCAGAAAGCGATGCCAGTCTAGAACACATCTGGAACAACGTAGCGTACAGAAGCCAGCTGAACAATGCATGGGGCTGCCTTTGGAGTTCGGGGTGGAGGCTGCCAGTGGCCTGGAATACCACAGCAGAGGGTGGGGGAAGCATCTTCAGGTGGACCCTCCAGATTCAGTGTCATCGAGAAGGTCCATCTTCCAGTCTCAAGAGTGTTCCTGGAGATCCATCTTTTTCAGGAGGTCCATCTTTTTCCTTGCTTTTATTTACAGTTGTTAATTTGTTCAGATGTCTTCTCGTTAATATTTCATAAGTCTGAAACCTGCCATTTTTTTATAGATCCTTTGGAAAATTAGGAAGTCTGCCAGATTAAAAATCTTAATTTGAAATGCAATTTTACATTTAAAATTGTAATATATGTCACAATGCATATGACCATTTAATGTTTTTTGCAGTACCCAGGAAGAAGGCTTTCCAAAGTCAGCTGGATTAAAAATAATTTAAAAATAGGATAGCTATTTGAAGCTTAGAAGGTTATTGGGAGGGAGGGAGCAAGCAGGAGGTTAGTTGTAGACAGCTAAAAAGAGCAGCAGCGATATGATGGGCCCAATAGCCGTAGAATCATTGAATCCTACCGTGCAGAAGGAGGCCATTTGGCCCATCGAGACTGCACTGACCACAATCCCACCCAGACCATATCCCCATAATCCCATGCATTTACCCTAGCTAGTCCCCCTGATACTAAAGGGCAATTTAGCATGGCCAGTCAAACTAACCTGCACATTTTTGGACTGTGGGAGGAAACCGGATTACCCAGACATGGAGAGAACGTGCAAACTCCACACAGACAGTGAACCAAGCGGGAATTGAACCCTGGTCCCTGGCACTGTGAGGCAGCAGTGCTAATCACTGTGCCACCATGCCACCGCCTTCTGAACTGTGGACCTCTATGGCTCAGTGATTGTTTTAATTCTTTAGGTGCACCATTTTAATATTTTGAATCACAAGTTGAATTCAGTGCCAAGTTGTTCGTGGAGAAGTCCAGTTTTTGATAGTAAGGGCGAGGCTTTAACATTCAAATTCTACCCAATGCTCAAAATGCTTTATTTCCGCTAGAATACTGATGTTCTCAGTTTTTCTTTGCTTGCTTCTCCTCATGGCCAGATTTCTCAGTAAGTGTTACCCCAATATTCAGAATATCCAATGCCAAGATATTTTACAATGGTGAAATACTTAGAATCTAAATTTACTGTAACTTTACAGTTATATAGTTCTGTACAGAAATAACATAGAATGTAAAAACTTTGCCACCACTCTCAGAATGAAAAAAAGCTCTAAATTATAGAAACATAGAAACTAGGCCATTCAGCCCTCCGAGCCCGCTCTGCCATTTTATTATGATCATGGCTGATCATCAAATTCAATATCCTGATCCCCCCTTCCTCCCATGTCCCTTGATCCCTTTAGCCCCAAAAGCTATATCTAATTTCTTCTTGAAATCAGACAACATTTTGGCCTCAGCTACTTTTTGGGGTAATGAATTCCACACATTCACCACCCTCTGGGTGAATAAATTTCTCTTCACCTCAGTTCGAAAAGGTTTACCCCTTATCCTCAAACTATGACTCCCTAGTTCTGGACTCCCCCACCTTCAGGAACATTCTTTCTGAATCTACCCTGTTAGAGATTCTAAGAGATCCCTTCTCATTCTTCTAAACTTCAGTGTATATAATCCTAACTGACATAGTCTCTCCTCATATGACAGATCTATGCACACATTATTATCTGAACAAAAGAATATCGAATGTTTTTTACACAATATCGCACAGGGGTAGACTGTACACCGAGTGGTCACGTGATGATGCGGCTGCTTAAAAGGTCACATGACGGGAGCATGGGAGTTCTCTAAAGAACACGGATAGAGTAGATGCGTGTTGAGCTGCTCAGAGTACTGAATAAACTATTGTCATTTGTCACCAGTCATCGGAACCCAACCACTTCTACAGCAGATTATGGGTATTGAGACACTTAAATTATCTAACTATGACTGCTTTCTATTGGTGCATTTAAGTGTATATCTCACTTATTTTAAAGGAAGGAAATAAACAGATAATGTGGCCTTGACATGACTGGTCAGAGATTCATGAGATATGAAGTACAGAATAAAGATACGAATGGAGGCCAATAGTTTTACATTTTCAGCACCTCATATGAAGTCACTCCATTTTGTTTAAGTTCACTGTCTGCCTCAAATGAATAACAAAATAAGAGTGAACAAACACTCTTCAGCAGATCATATTCATTCTCTAATTTAACCTTCGGTTGCAGGACCTATTTTAACTATTCCAATCGATTCTGGTCTTGAAAGCTTGAGTGAAGTGCCATTAAATTCACTAGGTGACAGTCTATTCCACAGTATGAGAGCTCAGAGAGTGCTCCTTACAATCACGCAGTAGAATCATAGAGTGGTTACAACACAGGAAGCCACAGTGTTAGGCATCTAGTGCCACTCCCCTGCCTTCCTCCCAGAACCCTGCAAACTTTACCTCTTCAGATAATGATCTTTTGAAAGCTATGATTGAATCTGCCTCCACCACACTCTCAGGCAGTGTATTCCAGGTCTTAATGACTGTGTTTTTCCCCACCTAACTGTTGCATCATTTGCCAATCACCTTAAATCAGTCTGGTTCCCGATCCTTGTGTTACACTTAGTCTGTGACTTCTTCAATTTGTGACCAAATCCTTCTCCCTCTCCTAGAATCATAGAAACCCTGCAGTACAGAAAGAGGCCATTTGCCCCATCGAGTCTGCACTGACCACAATCCCACCCAGGCCCTACCCCCATATCCCTACATATTTACCCACTAATCCCTCTAACCTACGCATCTCAGGACTCTAAGGGGCAATTTTAGCATGGGCAATCAACCTAACCCACACATCTTTGGACTGTGGGAGGAAACCGGAGCACCCGGAGGGAACCCACGCAGACACGAGGAGAATGTGCAAACTCCACACAGACAGTGACCCAAGCCGGGAATCGAACCCAGGTCCCTGACGCTGTGAAGCAGCAGTGCTAACCACTGTGCTACCGTGCTGCTCCTTGTATGAGTTTGGTGAAAAATACTTCTGCATTCGCCCCATGTTACCTTAACTATAAAATTATCCATCTGCATTGAAATTTCTGTCATATTTTCTCTTTCAGTACTTCTTTCATCATCGCTCCTCTTTTCTTTGTTACTTGCGGCATTCTCAGTGACATTCAGTCTTTCGGAGACAATGGTAACTTTTTTGACAGAGCTTAATCGGGCAGGACAATTTGGAAATTCCTTCATGTTTTGTTTACCAGAAGCAACTGCATTTGTTGAGCTATATGAGGGTTAAAGCACCTTTATTAATGCAGATTTCAGTGGCACTTTTGTATTTGGTTGCAATGATGATGGAACTGGGCATTTTGGAACATTCATCTGGGATCATTGAACTTTCGGACTCCCTTCGGATAGAACAGCAGTTGATTCTATAATCAGACCTATTATCCAAATCTTGCTCCTTTATGTACTCTACCTTGCCAAGGTGTGTATGTGATGGACCAATTTTCAGTGACAACACCACATCATCTGTAGAATGGATATCGCAGCCCAGTCATAACCAACTTATTTTACAAATGAAAAGCAATTTGCAGCAGTACAATGAACAGATACTGGAAGGATGATATAATACAAATAGAGAGAACAAAGGCAGCGTTCTAAGCCCTTGTTCCTAAGGAATGCACAGTTCCTGGACAAAATGGGTGGAACAAGGACATAGAACATAGAACATAGAACATAGAACATTACAGCACAGAACAGGCCCTTCGGCCCACGATGTTGTGCCGACCTTCATCTGAAACCAAGATCAAGCTATCCCACTCCCTACCATCCTGGTGTGCTCCATGTGCCTATCCAATAACCGCTTAAATGTTCCTAAAGTGTTTGACTCCACTATCACTGCAGGCAGTCCATTCCACACCCCAACCACTCTCTGCGTGAAGAACCTACCTCTGATATCCTTCCTATATCTCCCACCATGAACCCTATAGTTATGCCCCCTTGTAATAGCTCCATCCACCCGAGGAAATAGTCTTTGAACGTTCACTCGATCTATCCCCTTCATCATTTTATAAACCTCTATTAAGTCTCCCCTCAATCTCCTCCGCTCCAGAGAGAACAGCCCCAGCTCCCTCAACCTTTCCTCATAAGACCGACACTCCAAACCAGGCAGCATCCTGGTAAATCTCCTCTGCACTCTTTCCAGCGCTTCCACATCCTTCTTATAGTGAGGTGACCAGAACTGCACGCAATATTCCAAATGCGGTCTCACCAAGGTCCTGTACAGTTGCAGCATAACCACACGGCTCTTAAACTCCAACCCCCTGTTAATAAAAGCTAACACACTATATGCCTTCTTCACAGCTCTATCCACTTGAGTGGCAACCTTTAGAGATCTGTGGATATGGACCCCAAGATCTCTCTGTTCCTCCACAGTCTTCAGAACCCTACCTTTGACCCTGTAATCCACATTTAAATTAGTCCTACCAAAATGAATCACCTCACATTTATCAGGGTTAAACTCCATTTGCCATTTTTCAGCCCAGCTTTGCATCCTATCTATGTCTCTTTGCAGCCTACAACAGCCCTCCACCTCATCCACTACTCCACCAATCTTGGTGTCATCAGCAAATTTACTGATCCACCCTTCAGCCCCCTCCTCTAAGTCATTAATAAAAATCACAAAGAGCAGAGGACCAAGCACCGATCCCTGCGGCACTCCGCTAGCAACCTGCCTCCAGTCCGAAAATTTTCCATCCACCACCACCCTCTGTCTTCGATCAGATAGCCAGTTACCTATCCAATCGGCCAACTTTCCCTCTATCCCACACCTCCTTACTTTCATCATAAGCCGACCATGGGGGACCTTATCAAACGCCTTACTAAAATCCATGTATATGACATCAACCGCCCTACCTTCATCAACACACCTAGTTACCTCCTCAAAAAATTCTATCAAATTTGTGAGGCACGATTTGCCCTTCACAAATCCGTGCTGACTATCCCGGATTAATCCGCATCTTTCTAAATGGTCGTAAATCCCATCCCTAAGGACCTTTTCCATCAATTTACCAACCACCGAAGTCAGACTAACCGGTCTATAATTACCAGGGTCATTTCTATTCCCTTTCTTAAACAGAGGAACAACATTCGCCACTCTCCAGTCCTCTGGCACCATCCCCGTGGACAGCGAGGACCCAAAGATCAAAGCCAAAGGCTCTGCAATCTCATCCCTCGCCTCCCAAAGAATCCTAGGATACATTTCATCAGGCCCAGGGGACTTATCGACCTTCAGTTTATTCAAAACTGCCAATACATCCTCCCTCCGAACATCTATTTCCTCCAGCCTATTAGCCTGTAACACCTTCTCTTCCTGAAAAACATGGCCCCTCTCCTTGGTGAACACTGAAGAAAAGTATTCATTCATCACCTCGCCTATCTCTACTGATTCCATACACAAGTTCCCACCACTGTCCTTGACCGGCCCTAACCTCACCCTGGTCATTCTTTTATTCCTCACATAAGAGTAAAAAGCCTTGGGGTTTTCCTTGATCCGACCCGCCAAGGACTTCTCATGTCCCCTCCTAGCTCTCCTCAGCCCCTTTTTCAGCTCATTCCTTGCTAACTTGTAACCCTCAATCGAGCCATCTGAACCTTGTTTCCTCATCCCTACATAAGCTTCCCTCGTCCTCTTCACAAGACATTCCACCTTTTTGTGAACCATGGTTCCCTCACTCGGCCATTTCCTCCCTGCCTGACAGGGACATACCTATCAAGGACATCCAGTATTTGTTCCTTGAAAAAGTTCCACTTTTCATCAGTGCCTTTCCCTGACAGGCTCAGGATTCTTGTAGTTTGGCTTTCACCTGCTACGGAAGCATGTCTGAACAACTATTCACATCGGGTGTCATAGATAGAGGTTTAGAGCATGGAAACAGGCCCTTCGGCCCAACTTGTCCATGCCGCTCTTTTTTTTAAAACCCGAAGCTAGTCCCAATTGCCCACATTTGGCCCATATCCCTCTATACCCATCTTACCCATGTAACTGTCTAAATGCTTTTTAAAAGACAAAATTGTAGCCACCTCTACTACCACTTCTAGCAGATTGTTCCAGGTACTCACCACACTCTGTGTGAAAAAATTGCCCTCTGACCGCTTTTGTATCTCTCCCGTCTCACCTTAAACCTATGTCCTCTAGTTTTAGACTCTCCTACCTTTGGGAAATGATATTGACTATCTAGCTGATCTATGCCCCTCATTATTTTATAGATCTCTATAAGATCGCCCCTCAGCCAGGTAGGGGGAAAGTTCCCAGCTACCTGCCTCATTTTGCACACCTCTGACATTGCTGAGTGCATGAGTCCTCGGACTCACTGAAGTAGGTAAAAATACCTCTGAAGTCTGAGTCAAAATACAGTCAGGCTTTATTCTCACAAGCTTGCAGGAGAACTTGACCTCTTGAAAGCGGAAGCCAAAGTTCTCCCTGAATGCAGAAAAGTGGGGATATATATACAGCATGGCTTCAAATACTGGTCACGAATCAACCCCAGACCAGTCACGACTCGGAAATACAATTTACAACTGCTGGTCACGAAGCAAGCTTCCAGACCAACTACAAAAAATACATTGATAACTTCTTGACCATAAACCAGTGTATCTGGCATCCTCAGCACACGAAGCACAGGTCTTCTGTTTCCTGTTCTTCCCGCGGTTCCCCTTTGAAATTCCGACGCTCGTCCAGCTGCCTCAGCGGGAGTTCCTCTTCAAACGGCTGATATCGCGCTCCACACCATGGAATCGCCTGTCTTCCGCAAACCACACACAAACTTGGAGGAAAGGTAAGACTTCACAAACACATTCACATTTACATTGACTATCTATTGTTATAAAAATAAAAGTTAACTGGTATTAATGTCAGAAGCAGTACAAACAAGAATAACTTTTATTCATGTCAAAAGCAGTATAAACATGAGGGAAAACAGTGTAAACCTGAGGAGATTAGCCACAATGAAGGGTGATGCTTGTGATACATTCTAAGTACAAAGTTCAACCTTTAGGTACAAAATATATTCACCCTTTCGCTTCAGGTACAAAATACATTGAGTACAAAAAACATTAACCCTTTCCCTTCTTCAATCCCCCCTTTTGGTCGGGGCCAAGTTCAAACATGGCCCCATGGCCAATTTAGAGCCAAACATTACCAGCATATGGGCCTAGTTCCTTCGTCAGGAGGTCTGCCCCCTCTGTTCGTACACATGCACTCGGCATAATTCGGGCAGTAACAGTTTGACAACAAGAGCTCAATAATGCTATACTAACACAACAAACGATAACAATGACAGTTAATACAATCAACCCATGCATCAAGTATGATCCCCACGACCCAAACCATTGCCCTAGCCATCCCGGAGGGTTATAATTATGATATTGGCTCCCTTCACCTTGTATTGTCATCGCCACTCGTTTGATATGATCTGCCAAACGAGTTACATTTTCTGAACCATCTGGGATATATATGCAGCATTCAGATCCAATTACAGTGCACGTTCCTCCCTGAGAAGCCAACACATAATCGAGTGCCAATCGGTTCTGTAAAGCAACAGTCCGGATAGCTACAACTTCGGCTGATACTTCAGAGGTGGCCGTGCTCACCTCCTCAAACCCGTCTCTAGTTTCATTTGCAATTCTCTCTAAGGTCAAGGCCATATGTATAAGTTCCTGAGCTGCTTTTGCTGTCCCGTAAAGTGGGAAAGCTATCATGAAGAACCGATCTGTCTCAGTAATGGCTCGCTTAGTCCTAAGCAGGTGTATCTCGGGGTGGTCCCGTAAGTCGGTGTAATGGTGAATATAGGGTACCACATATGCCAAATAACACGATTCTGCCCAATCCCAAGGAAGCCATGGGTAGGCATTGTTTCCACATACAAAATAGGTACCATTATATGCAGTCATGCTGCTCATATAAGTAGAGGAGAGGCTGACCAGGACATCGGCAGTGGGGCAATGGATTGTAATCTGTTGTACCAAAATCCAGGCACCACTGGTGACATTAATTTGCTGGGTACAGTAGCTACGACCCACAGGTATGGTTCCATTTCTTACCAAGTAGATAGATCTCCCTTGTTGATTTTCCACAACGAAGTGGGGTGGGGAATCTGATCTATCATAGCTAGGCTGATAATGGTTCGTAAAGGCTGCATCCTCCGCCTCCTAACCCCAAAACAGCATCACTGTCGCTGACATTGAAAGTACCTTGCATAGTAGTACCTGATGGGGTTTTAAATGTCACTTTCCTTGTCCCGTCCTGGGTTCCATTCTGATTCAAAATCCACTCTACCATTTCCGGAGTTGACAAAGGGATAGGGAATAAAGGACTTCCCCCCCTTTTCTCCGTGTGTGGGAATGTGTGAACAGACCCAGCACTTGCTCAAATTTAACTGTAATGCATACAAGTGAGACATATATACGAAAGTGTTCACAGGATGGGGCCTGATTTTAGAGGATTGGTACAATGATCACTTGGATCGGCCCAATCTCGTGTTCATGTACTCATCCTCCCGAGCCCTCTGCTGATGCCGGGTACAGGTTGATCCCGGTCCCTCAGCCAAACACCGAAAATTCCAGACACCAAGTTACATTGCATGGGAGACCCCAATCACCTTGCCCCTCCAACAGAGTTGACAACGTGGTATGGTTAAGAAATCCCAAGCAGCGGTCCCTATGGGTTACCTCCCAGGGGCCTATTCCATGTGTCAGAAGGTTACAATAGACAGACTCATCGTTACAGAGATGCTTGCGATGCTCTGCCCCCAAGTCTACACAATTCCACCTATACTTCCCCTCCGTAACTAGCAGAGCAAGGGCCGTGAGAAGCAGCAAGAAAATCATCCTATCACTTAACTAATAACCCGCGAGACCGTTATACAATGGTCCAAAGGCTATACCGCCCGCGCGCAATTCCGTGAACCCGCTCAGCTTGCTTGGAGGTCAACCGTCTCGCGTATCTGTGAATTGAGCACATTACATAATTGTTTGCATTTGGCACCGGTATATTTTAATTGAGTCCAATGTTTCCAGACACCCCTGCCCTGCATATCCACGCAGGCACAAGTATCGCCACTAATTATGACCTCATAGGGGCCATTCCATTTGGGGGCGAACCCAGGTTTCCCAGGTAACGTCTTCACCATAACGTTGCTGCCCGCCGAGGGTACTTCAGGGGTCTGTTTTAGCTCATTTTGCTCATCCTTCGCTGCTTGGTTTTCCCTTACTGCTTTTTGCATATCCTTCAGTTGGGCGCTTAATTCTAAAACATATCGTCTAATTCTATCCCGTAATGGGCCTACATCCGCCCCACCGGTAATAATGGACTCGGGCAGTTGCATAGCCCTTCTGGTCATTAGCTCATATGGTGTCAACCCGGTGGTTCGATTCGTAGTGGCTCTAAGCTTCATTAATATAATGGGTAACACCTCGGTCCATCCCTTTCCTGAGTCCTGCATGGCCTTAGCTAGGGAGGTCTTGAGTGTTCTATTCATACGCTCCACCATTCCCGAACTTTGAGGATGGTAGGGTATATGAAATTTCTGTTTTATCCCCATTAGTTGACAAATGGTTTTTACTACCCTTCCCGTGAAGTGGGTGCCCTGATCAGAGTCTATTTGTAACGGTACCCCCCACCTTGGGATAACTTCCTCAGCTAATATTCTTGCCACAGTAGTGGCTGAACAATTTTTAGTCGGGAACGCTTCTACCCATCTGGTGAACTGGTCAATTATCACCAAGCAGTAGGTTTTCCCGTGCAACTGAGGAAGCGGTCCTGTGAAATCAATTTGTAGATGTTTCCAGGGACCCTTAGGGCGAGGCTGGTGCCCGATCCTAATTTTTACAGGCCTCCCTGGATTATACTGGGCACAGGTTATACACCGATGACAATATCGTGCAATGTCCCGTCCCATTCCTTTCCACCACCACTCTTTCCCTGTACTGGTCGTCATGGCATCCCTTCCCACATGTGCCAGTCCATGATGTAACTGCATCAGGGTGTGCTGGATACATTCTGGCGCTAGAACTCTATCATTTAGTCTCCATACACCCTTTTCATCAGGCGTAGCTCCTTGAGCTTTCCACCTTGCATGCTCTTCTTCAGGTGTGTCAGCATGTAACTGGGAGATATCTATCGGGGGTTCAGCTTCAACCGAGACAGCCGACACGGCTTGCACTTCTCCTGTTTCTAAAGCTGATTTATCGGCCGCCTGGTTTCCCTTAAAAATATACCATTCAGGGCTTTGCTTATCTGGTTCCTTTTGGTGTGCCTTTACCTTCAATACCGCGGCTTCCAATGGGAGCTCACTGGCATCCAATAAGGCTTCGATTATCTGTCCATGCTTGACCGGAGTGCCTCCCATTATAACAAATCCCCTTCTCCCCCAAACGGTCATATAGTCATGCACAATTCCAAATGCATATCTACTGTCGGTGTAAATGTTGACCCTTTTTCCCGCCGCCTCAGTAAAAGCCTGCGTGAGGGCTACTAGATCGGCCACTTGTGCTGACATACCTCCCTCTATCCTTCCTGCTCGGACCACTTGTAAGCTTGCGTTTACCACTGCCCATCCCGTTCGCGGTGACTCATCTATATATTTCCGTGACCCATCCACAAACAGGGTCTCTTCTGGTGCCTCCGAGGGCACATCCTTTATTCTGTTTTCCTCTATCTCCTCATCTCCGTTGCTGCACGTGTGTGGTTTCCCTTCACCCAACATTCCTTTGGCGGGGTTCTCTCCATGTCTCGTATGATGATGATGGACTTAATGGGGGGAAGAAGTACCGCCTCCCACTTCGTCCTTCTCATATTCGAGACAGATCGTAATTTCCCTGTGTTTAACATTTCCACCAAGGTATGTTTGGTGTGCAAGACTATATTTCCCGTCATTACAATGGGCTCGCTGACTTGTATTGCCCAAGCTGCACAATCCAATGCGGCTATACATCTGGGTAACCCAGTTACTACGGGGCCCTCCGCGGTGGAGTAATAACCCACCGGCCGCTGTTTATCCCCATGGACTTGGGTCACTACCGCCGAATAAAATCCTCCTTCATTGTTACAATAGATATGGAAATCCTTACTAACATCTGGTAACCCAAGTCCCGGAGCCAACATTAATCCTACCTGTAATTTACTATATGCCTCTTCCTGTTCTAATCCCCACTCCACAGCTTCCAAAGCGGGTTTCCCCCCTTTTAATAGCCTTTGGATTGGCTCAACTAATTTAGCATATTCTGGTATGAAGTTGCGGCTGTAATTAAACAACCCTAAAACCTTTCTTACCCCTCGGACAGTTACTGGCCTCGGCATTTGTTGCATTGCCATTTTCCTGTCTGTGGGCATTTCCTTGGTCCCTTTGGATATTAAATGTCCCAAATATAATACCTGTAGTTTTCCTATTTGGGCCTTTTTTGGGTTTACCTTTAATCCTTGATCTTCTAAGTGCTTCAAGACCGAATATAATGCTGTCTGATGTCCCACTTTAGTTTCAGAGGCTATCAAGATGTCATCTACATACTGTAAAATTGTGCTCCCTTCTGGGAGCTCCACTTGTTCCAGTACCTTACTCATTACTCGGTGAAATATGGCCGGGCTGTTATGGAATCCCTGAGGGAGCCGAGTCCATGTACACTGCTTATCACCTACTGTAAAAGCAAATTTATCCTGTGAATCAAAATCCAACAGGATGGACCAAAATCCATTGGCAATGTCTAATACCGTAAAAATCTCATGGGATGGTGACAATCCGTTTAGGATAGTGGAGGGGTTGGCCACAATGGGATGTAGTTTAGGAGTTACTTTATTTAAAGCGGTGTAATCAATGGTTAATCGGTAACTCCCATCTGGTTTGGACACTGGCCAAGTCGGGGAGTTGGTGGTACTAGTAGCCTCCCGCAGGATCCCCCTCTCCACCAATCCCTTCACAATTTCCTCAACCGCCTTCTTGGCTTCGGGCTTAATCGGATATTGTCGGTGAGGTCTATGCTCTGGACCTTCCACTATTATGAGGTCAATCTTAATTAGCCCAGTATCCAGTTTAGTTTTTGCAAGACCCCTGGGACAGAGACGCAGATGGCGCCAAATCCATTATCTTCTAACTGCCAGTCGCGTCCTATTACAGATGTGGCATGGACGATTCCTAAATAGTTTCCATAGGTTCCTACCCTGTCCTTTCTCCCGTCAGGACGGGGCCAAATTAATTTGCCCTTCCCACAATCTATTAAAACTTGATATTCCTTCATCAGGTCATTTCCCATAATAGTTCCTTCATTACTTTTACATACATAAAATCGCATAAGGATATACAGGTTATTAATTTCTACTAGGGTGGTTTCACTTAAGTAGGCAGGGGTCTTCTGTCCGTTAATTCCTCTTACATAAATCATTTTATTGCTGGTGGTTAAGGGTAGGTCAGTGATAGATATGGAGGCTCCCGTATCCACCAGCATTTCACATTGTCGGCCCCCTACTAGTGCAGACACATAGATTCTACCCCCCTTCTTACCCAAACTCGTGGGGGCTGCCCCTTGTCAGTTTACCCCTTCCGTGACGGCGGGGGAAGCCTGACTAGGACGTCCGTGTTTGCTCCAACAAGTGGCCTCTGTGTGACTATCCTTATTGCAAAATTGGCAGGTAAGGCCCTTCCTTCTACCCCGCTTCGGAGCCCTACAATCTCTGACAAAGTGGCCTGGCTTTCCACAATTGTGGCATGTTTTATTTGGTTTAATTCCTTTACCATTTGCACTAACAGTTTCCTGTTTTATTCGTGGGTAGGGTTTTTCATCTGATTCGTCTTTAATTCCAGATGCCCATTCTACTAACTCATCATAGCCCCGGGTACTGAGAATTCCCATTTTAAGGATTTTTTGGTGAGCTGGCGACAGCCCATCTTTAAATGCTTGTAAAAAGGCTCAATCTGTTCGGGCAGTGTCGGGCACTCCTGAACATTCTTGATATACTCTAAAGAGTCGCTCCCCAAATTCAGAGGCTCCTTCACGCCTTTGTTGTTTAGTGTTGGTAATTCTGGACCAGTTGGTTGGTGCGTTGCCCAAGACTCGTTGGACTTCCGCCTTAAGTAAATGGTTCAATCATTGCCTCGATCTCGGCGTTTGTCGCTGTCGCGTACGTCCACCTTCCGCCTCGGTAATCCAACCGAGCTGGCCCGCTCCGTCACCCATTAGTCTCCACTTATCCTGTGGGCAAGCGACCCGTACCAACTGGTGTATATCCCGCAAGTGTAACCGGTGTCCAACCCAAATGGTATTCAGTTCTGCCCAAAATTTGCTATTGTTACTCCGAGGCTGGAGCTTTCCCAGGGAAGCCAAAACTTGTTGTCTTTCTCCTGGGGTAAAGGGGTGGTATCGGGCAGTGGGATCCTGTAATGTCCCACCCCGAGTTATAGGAGCAAGATCATAGACCTCTTCCTCATCGGGGTCGAAGTCTCCTATGGGTGCTGTGGGTTTTATGGCCATCCTATAGGGAGGCAAGGATCCCCAGTCGGGGTCCTCCAAACTTTGTTTTTTTTCTAATTCTCTAATGCGTGATTCCAACAGTTTGATTTTTGCTTTGTCGTCAGCCCAGTTCTTACCCGAGACTGAGACCTGCTCAATTAATTCGGTCAATTGGTGAACCAAGAGAACTCCAATTTTCTTAGTTCTGTCTTTCTTTTCTTTTTCCAACCGTTGCCGTTGTTGGTCTAGCGGGTGAGACAGGTCCCACCCCCCTTTTCTCATCTGTTTAATAAGTTTATCCCTCTCAGACATATATTAATTTATCAGGGAACCCGGGGGACCCCACTGTAGTTTGACTCACCCTATTAGGTTCAGAACTCTATTCCAGTACCCAGGTTGTGGCCATTCAACCTGAGCCCGCAAACAGAGTCCCGCAAACAGATCCCGGGGTGTCTCCCAGCTTTCGGCACCAAATGAAGTCGGTAAAAATACCTCTGAAGTCTGAGTCAAAATACAGTCAGGCTTTATTCTCACAAGCTTGCGGGAGAACTTGACCCCTTGAAAGTGGAAGCCAAAGTTCTCCCTGAACACAGAAAAGTGGGGATATATATACAGCATGGCTTCTAATACTGGTCATGAATCAACCCCAGACCAGTCACGACTCGGAAATACAATTTACAACTGCTGGTCACGAAGCAAGCTTCCAGACCAACTACAAAAAATACATTGATAACTTCTTGACCATAAACCAGTGTATCTGGCATCCTCAGCACATGAAGCGCAGGTCTTCTGTTTCCTGTTCTTCCCGCGGTTCCCCTTTGAAGTTCCGACGCTCGTCCAGCTGCCTCAGCGGGAGTTCCTCTTCAAACGGCTAATATCGCGATCCACACCATGGAATCACCTGTCTTCCGCAAACCACACACAAACTTGTAGGAAAGGTAAGACTTCACAAACACATTCACATTGACTATCTATTGTTATAAAAATAAAAGTTAACTGGTATTAATGTCAGAAGCAGTACAAACAAGAATAACTTTTATTCATGTCAAAAGCAGTATAAACCTGAGGGAAAGCAGTATAAACCTGAGGAGATTAGCCACAATGAAGGGTGATGCTTGTGATACAATCTAAGTACAAAGTTCAACCTTTAGGTACAAAATACATTCACCCTTTCCCTTCTTCACTCACAAAAGATGGTGCTGTGACCTGTCCCCCAAATCCCAGCTGACTGGAGGATTCCACAAGTTAAACTATCCCCACTGCTTCCCTTTACTCTCCCCTATGTCATGGCATCCAATCAGGGCATTCTGCCCACCATCCAAATAAAAAGCTGATCAGCTGGGCTAGCCTCACAGTTAAGGGGCTGAAGGGCCTCCAGTTGCCAGAGGGAAGCCTTACATTTGGGGTGGCACGGTAGCACAGTGGTTAGCACTGCTGCTTCACAGCTCCAGGGTCCTGGGTTCGATTCCCAGCTCGGGTCACTGTCTGTGTGGAGTTTGCACATTCTCCTCGTGTCTGCGTGGGTTTCCTCCCACAGTCCAAAGATGTGCGGGTTAGGTTGATTGGCCAGGTTAAAAATTGCCCCTTAGAATCCTAAAATGCGTAGGTTAGAGGGATTAGCGGGTAAATATGTGGGGGTAGGGCTGGGTGGGATTGTGGTCGGTGCAGACTCGATGGGCCAAATGGCCTCCTTCTGCACTGTAGGGTTTCTATGATTTGTGCAAACTGCTTGGGGTAGGACTTACCAACATGTCCAGAGCTGGAAAGGTGCAGCACAGTTTGGGTGCAGTGCTTCTGTTTAACCCCCACAGAGGACTAGGAAAATTCATTCTTGCATTAATGATTAATCTTCCTAACAGAACATGGCTTCTGATCCAGCTCAAATGATAGGGACAAGGGCTTAGAGTGTTGCCCTTGTTCTATATATGTTGTATCATTCCTTCTGTTGCATTCGACATTTGAGCCTCTACTTCCATTGGAGCACAACATTCATTATAAATTCTGGTGAAAGGCTGTTAATCTAAAGTTCTGTTTTATTTTCTGTCCAGACTATCTGAGTTGCTGAATGTTTCCATCATTTTATGTTTTTATTCAAGATTTCCAGCAGCTATGGCATTTTCCTTTTGCTTCCTTGTAGATTATGTCTCTCCAAGTTGACTGCTTTCAGGGATAACTTTTTAACTTTTCCGCAAGTTCTGAATGTGTGAAAACGAACACCACTTGGAATTTCCAACAGTTTCCCTTCCCAGTCCAAATCAAATAAACTTTACTATAGGACTTCCCCATAAAGCAAACATCAACCTATGCATAAATAACCAGAGAGATTGGACAGCTAACAAATGGTCCTTCAATTATGTGGACAGATCTCACAACTAAGCTGATATAAAAGCTATCAGGGGAGAAAACAGGTCCTGTAGTAGCTGCTTTTTAGGCACAACGTGGTCTCCTAAATGATGGAAAATGGGGCCCAAGATATGAACGTAAACCTCCACGGCAAGTGCGTTGGATGCCATCTTAGTGACAGGATTTGCACAGGCGTGTCCAATGATCACTGGCAGCACGCAGATCACAATTGTCAAAATATCTCAAAGTGCTCCCAAAAATTACATTTTGGAATAACGACTGCACAGATAGTCGAGGCTGCGCAAGAGTCAAACCCAATGGTGGGCAATCTACGGCACAAAGGCCACTTGCAGCCCATCTTTGTTGAGCGTGGCCCAGGAGACATTTTTTGACCATTGCCCATGCGCAGGATTGCCACGTTCCACTGATTTGTGTCCACGTAGTTTCTTCCTTACTGGTATGACTGAAGTGAAACGCATGCAAAGCAAGAGCAAATGAAGTGAGGTGTCTGCTAATTGCGCACAGCATTGATTGTGAGAGCCGAGCGCTCCCTCTGTGTCCAAAGTGTAAATATTTATTTTGTTTTTACCATTTGAAGTTGACGATAGTTCTATTAATATACAAATTATTAAGCATTTTCTGTAACTCCATATGGAATATTTGGTATGTAATAAATGTATTTAATCTTATTCATGGGGTCATGATTAATGAACAAGCCTGATTTCAATCTTGTGGCCCACTGAGATGAAGGAGGGCCACTCACATGGCCTGTTCACTAGCCTAAGTTGCCCATAATCAGTTTCATCATGTCTCCTTACAGGTGATTTCCAATGTAATCATGTTCACTACAGTCTTTGCTTAAGCAGAGCCGATTAACAAATACACTTCACAAATGCCACGTTCCAACAAATGCAATTATTTTATTGTAGAAAGGTTACAGTGAGGAAACTCATTAAAAAGGCAATTGGCTTTCGAAGTGATCCTGTTTATCCATGTTCAGTAACCCTTGGAATTAAGGACAGGCACAGAGGGGACGTAGTGTCGATGTGGAGAATCTGCTGACATGCTTCAGGGTTGAGGGGTGAAGCGTAGGTACTTCTTGGAAGACGGGAGCTCCTGAATGCGAATTCCCTTTGGGAAGAGCTTGTTTGCTTCCTCTTGAGGAATATTGGGAAGGACCATGCAATCCCCACCAGCCTAAGGAGAACAAGGAAAAAAAACTTGTGAAGAAAGTAAAATTAACTACCAATGCAGTTTTTAAAAAAAAAATCACAATAACCACCGATAGTATTAGACCAAATCCTTCCCGTTTTAGCGAATGGTTTGTATGGGTGCCTAAATGCTATAATTTTCCACCGAACTTTGGGGAGAAAATAACTCTTGATTGGAACTTTTATCATCAGTCAAAAAACATATGCAACCACTTTTGCACCTCTTCCCATTTTTTCCATCATTGAAACCAATGGAAAAGAAAAGTTGGGGTAGATGTACAGCGAGGCACTGATTCACCATCACCAGTTTTTCTGCCTAGCAATAAGGGTTAAATTTCTGCCCCATCTCCACCCGTACCAAGGCTCTTGAGTACTTCCTCCATTAATCAATGCTCTTTCTAGTTGTTGCCTACATTATGTCCAGTAGTGTGTAGAAATAGCTGCACTGGGCAGACCCTCACCTTCCAGTCCACTGGCGTGGCCACCTTCTTGCAAGCTGTCAACTGCAAGGAATCAATAACTCTTAGGATTTCATTGAAGTTCCTCCCAGTGGTGGCTGGGTAAAGGATGGACAACTTCAGTGTCTTGTCAGGGCCAATAACAAACACCTGAACAAAGAGGAAAGAACAGATTTAAAAGATGGGGAATAATGGCAAGCACTTAACCCAGTCATTGATCCCTTGAAAAAAAACCTTTTTTAAAATTTTGATTTAGGGGCCCCAGCAGTTAAAATCCATTCATGAAAGTGCAGTGAGCAATTGGAGAGAAATTAATCTGTCGTTCATCAAGGAAAGATGCAATAGAAGCAAGCGGCTGTAACAAGAGACCAGCTATCCTCTCGAGTTTGATTTGTTATCACAACAAAGAGGAGCAGCCGACAATTTAAGTTCGAGGATGGGAGAGCTAACTTCTCGTACTTGAGGTAGCAACAGCACCAGCCTACCTTGTGGCATAACAATGTACACCTGTCACTGATGGCACCAGAATATGATGGAAGTGAACTCGACACCTCTGACAGAACCCTGGGCCTAATTTCATTCCAGGCCACTAGTGACGACAAACCTCCCACCCTGCCCTGCTTCCAGGCACAGCTCTCAAAAACTTGGGCTCAGAGAAGTAAAAAGGGAATGTTCAAACACTGAGCGTGTCTGCTTTCATGCTATTCTCCCAAATCCCACATAGGACAACAAGAATCCCATGTGGAAGTTTTTCTTTTATTCATTCGTGGGACATAAGCGTTGTTGGCTGGCCAGCATTTATTGCCCATCCCTCATTACCCTTTGAGGGCAGTTGAGAGTCAACCACATTGCCGTAGATCTGGAGTCACATGTAGGCCAGACCAGGTAAGGATGGCAGATTTCCTTCCTTGAGGGACATTAGTGAACCAGATGGGTTTTTCCGACAATCAGTGATGGTTTCTTAATTCCAGATATTTTATACTGAATTCAAATTCCACCATCTGCCATGGTGGGATTCGAACCCAGGTCCCCAGAACATTAGCTGAGTTTCTGGATTAATAGTCCAGCGATAATACCACTAGGCCATCGCCTCCCCAATTGTCAGCTGGCTAACTTGGCTAGTCAAGTACTAAAGCCCTCAGTGGGCGTTTGCCACTCAAGTGACAGGTTAAGTCATGTCGCATTCGCCTTTGTACGGGTGAACTTACGGCACGGGCAGTCAGCGGTAGGCCCTCCTTGTTCGTTTCCGCAGGATCGAGCATCCCCAGTTGCACGGCCAATTCTCTCTTTTCGTCAGCAATGATGGGGAATGGCAAATTTTGAAAACTCGATTCTCCAAGGTATGCATTGATGTCCTGCAGGTGGCAAACAAAAGTCAACAAGTGCATCTACAGATACTTTACTATCATAACTGCTCCCTCATTGAATTCTGTAGGAAGTCAACTGCCAAGCTTAGCCCTCAACAGACTAACAACGTTGGGTGACCAACTATTCCTGGTCTACAGAATGTGCCGTCTCAGCTAAAGACCTCATATTACACACTCACTTACAAGTCTTACGTTCACCCCAACAGGAGGTATACCAACAATTTAATTCTGTCTCATTCTCAGAGCCTTCCTTTAGTGAGAATGGAAGTGCTTCACACTCATTACTTTTAAAATATGATGGCTTATGTGACCACATGCAATAGCTCTTTTGCACCCAGCATCTCAAACATTTACAAAAAATAAAGTGCGAGTTGTTAACCTGAGGTTATTGTTTTGGCAAAGGGGGAAAATATTAACATGTAGAATTCCCTCCTCTTCTTTGGAAATCCTGTTGTGGGACAGGCCTCAGGGGTAACATTCAATCCTAAAGACAGCTCCAACTGTGCAGTCCTCCTTCAATACTGCACTCAATATGTACAGAAATCTCAGGATGGATTTAAGACCCTCAGGTTGTTGCACAGACATCCTTCAGTCCTCAAAATAAAATAGTTTTTTTTCCTGCTCTTGTTTCACAAACTGTTTTACTCGCATAGCAAGCAGTAGTCGTTCGATGCAACCTCTGCTGCATTCCTGCTTTGTGGACCAAAGATTGCTTTCCTGCACTTTGAGTAGCCAGATGTTCATTTTTAATCTACATTTGCTTAAGAACAATGTCAATAAACTGGTGAACTGCAGATGGGGATAACAGAGACAGGACAGGGACGGAGCAGAATGCAGAGCATTGTTCTTTAACACAAGGCGTGGCAGAGTGTGACTTGCATTTAGCATTAGGGTTTCAGCAGACTCCTATCACTCACATTCTGTGCTTTGTTTTATATGCCCAATGCTTTAAATGGGAACTAGAAGGGAATGGCATACATGATGTTTTACAGTGTTTAGTGTGAAGTGATGCATTTTGGAAGGAAAAATAAAGGAGCGGCAATGCAAGTTCAATGGTACAATTTTAAAGAGGATGCAGGGACAGAGATACCTGGGGCCCAGATATACAAATCTTTGAAAGGAATGTAACACCTTCATAAGGCTGTTTAAAAAGCACACAAGATCCCTGGGCTCATTCTTAGAGTCACAGAGTAGCCAAACAGGGAAGTTACGTTCAGCCTTTGACGAAGGCCTAGCTCCTCCATTGTGCCCCAATTCTGGGCACCACATTTTAGGAAGGATGTCACGGCCTTGGCGAGGGCACAGAGGAGATTTACCAGAATGGCATCTAAGATGAGAGATTGGAGAAGCTGGAGATGTTCTGCTTAAAAGAAAAGATTATGGTTAATAGAAGTATTCAAAATTAAGAGGGATTAGGAGGAATAGATAGGGAGAAACTGTTTCCACTGACAGCTAGGAGGGTTGGTTAGCAGAGGATTTAAAATAATTGCCAAAAAAGGTAGGGGGGGAAATAAGGGTTTTTTTCATCATTATGATTTAAAACACACCACCTGAACAGATGGTGGAAACAGATTCAACAGTAACTTTCAAAAGGGAATTGGGGGAATACCTGAAAATGTGGAATGTGCAGGGCTGCGATGAAAATGCTGGGGAATGTGCCTAATTAGATAACGCTATCAAAGAACCAGCACAACTATGATGGATGCTTCTAAGATTATGCGAAATAGGAGCAGGAGTCAGCCATTGACTCATCAAGTCTCTTTGCTGTAAATGAATAATCAACCAAAGAGCCACTTCTCTATCCCAATGGAAAGCAAAGATTCAATGAGAATAGCTGACCTAGATTTTTTTTAAACTGGGTCACAGTACTCTCGATTTTAATAAGGCAGTCTTGAAGTTTAACTAGTTAATTCCCTGTGTTCATTCATGTTAGAGGGAGCACAGGATTTGCATTCCCTGTCACTACATATAAACTTAACATGATACATTTACAAGGAAGAAGCAAGGAGAAGCTAGCCCAGAAAAGGATGCAAGTGCAATGAATAGTATATTCCAAGATTGATGGAAGACAGTCAAATATAAGCACCACCATCTTCTGGGCATAAAGAAAATGGCAGATCACAGATGGGTCCCTGATGTGAAGTTAAAATGACACCTTTAAGGATTTGCTTTGTGCTCTTGATAAATAGTCGTGTCAGCAAATTAATCTCACTGTTCTTGACAGAATCCTCACAGAAATCAAGTCCCAGGGCATTCAGAGGATTGAAAGGCCAGTTCCAAAATGAGAGAGGGATAATAGGGCAGGCCGAAAGAAAGAGTGAATAAGATATTGTAATAAGAAAAAAGATCCAGCAACACCCAAAACAAGGATCTGCGATGATAAGAATCATAACTTAAAAAGTTAGACGGATATTCCCAAGGTCAGGGAAGAAGCAGTGGGAGAGAAAAATGTCTTCCGCTTACTATGGTGCATTAATACTTCTGAGATATTTTACTTTAAATGACAATCATAGCAGACACTGCAACTCTCTTTACCGTGAATGAATAATCAACCAAAAAGCCACGGTGGCACAGTGGTTAGCACTGCTGCCTCACAGCGCCAGGACCCGGGTTCGATTCTGGCCTCAGGGCACTGTCTGTGTGGAGTTTCCTTTGGGTGCTCCGGTTTTCTCCCACACTCCAAAGATGTGCAGGTTCATTTGGCCATGATAAATTGACCCTAGTGTCAGGGGGATTAGCAGTGTAAATAAGTGGGGTTACGAGAATGGGACCTGGGTGGGATTGTGGTCGGTGCAGACTCGATGGGCCGAATGGCTGCCTTCTGCACTGTACGGATTCTATGATGATGCACTGCAACAAGGAAGAAAGAATTGGATAAGTACTTGAAAAATAATGCAGAAAAGATGGTAGCGAAATGGGTTTAAGTTTAGACAGCGCCAATCAGAGGGCTAGCACAGCAATACTGGCACAACTGGTGCCTTTGTGCTAACTGTTTTTGGTTCCATAAATTTATGATTTTGCTTGGTCAGTTGCAGCAAAGTAAGGTGGTGGGAGTTTTATAAAAAGGTACACTGCCAGAAGTGTGCTTGGGCACAACAGTTATATGGTGCGAGTCCAGCATCAAAACCTCTGTAGAATCTGACCAGTTGCAGTTGCCCGGACACCAGCATTTTGCAGAGTAGAGAAATACAGAGGAACCATTCAGTGAATGTTTTTCTTTAAAAAAAGAGTCAAATTCCCATCAGCTCTGTCACACCACGTGCAGTTTTATGAGGATCTTACTGATTATCTTATTCAGTCCAGGGTGGGGGCATGTTGCTGAAAGGTTTTTCTTGGGAAAAAAAATAGCAAAACAACCAGAAACAATGACTGTGCTGGCAGCATTACAGAATGCCAGATGGGAAGTGAAGCAATAATGAATATAATAGCTGGTTATTCTATCAGCACAAGAATAAGAGGGTTTTAAGTTGCCGGGGACACTGGAAACTCTTTACAGTTTATCTGCTGATTTATGACTTTAGCAAGTTTTATCGATGTTAGATACTTCAGTCTGCATAAAGGGCAGGGATTGCACTAGCAGAGCTCAAAGGTGCACATGTGAATAATAATCCAGTGTTAAATTACACAACAGACAATGTAGCAACCATAATTTAACTCTGATACCCAAATGGGTGGAGATAGACTGTCCTTTATGCTTACAAACTAACTCCTGGACATCCCTTGGTATTAAAACCACAAATCCATAATTAAAACATAACTTTCTGTTGTGTTGGACTCTTTTCTGCTCTGTCCGTTGAAACCAAATAGTGGGAATATCAGAGAGTTGGACAACAATGACAACTTGCATTTATATAGCACCTCTAATGAAGTAAAATATTCAAAGGTTTTCACCATTAGGAAATTAGGACATGTGACCAAAATCATAGTCAAAGGAATAGGTTTTGAAGAAGGCAGTGAGAGATATAGGGAGGTGATTCCGGAGTTTGGGGTCTCAGCATTTGAAGGGACAGCCATCGATGAGTTTAAGGTTTTAGAGTCATAGAGGTTTACAGCATGGAAACAGGCCCTTTGGCCCAACTTGTCCATGCCGCCCTTTTTTTTCAAAACCCCTAAACTAATCCCAATTGCCCGCATTTGGCCCATATCCCTCTATACCCATCGTACCCATGTAACTATCTAAATGCTTCATAGAGCTTATCTTATTAAGTTTATTTATTAGTGTCACATGTTGGCTTACATTCACACTGCAATGAAGTTACTGCAAAGGGAATCAGGAATTCACCACAGGCCAGCATTGGAGAATGCAGAGTTCTTGAAGGATTATTGGACTGGACATGATTACAGAGGTAGGAAGAGGTGTTGCTAAACTGGGAGCCAATGTAAGTCAGCAAACACAGGGCGAGAAAATGGGTGAATGGAACTTGGCAGGGGTTAGGATGTGGGAAACATTTCTGCATTTTTATATGTAGTTTGAGTTTGATAAGTTGACAGGTCGTTGATTTAAAGATTGTCTGATCTTCATCTGCTGCTGGCCACTCAAAATTACAACCTTTCTCCCAGGCATCTCAGTCAGATTTACAACTCTTTGCTGGATTGCGTACACACAAACCGGTTCAGTAGCTTCTGCAAGAACCTCATTCCACCGTGGGCAGCCTATGCTGTGTGTAAATGGAAACACAGTAAGAAGTTTAACAACACCAGGTTAAAGTCCAACAGGTTTATTTGGTAGCAAAAGCCACACAAGCTTTCGGAGCTGCAAGCCCCTTCTTCAGGTGAGTGGGAATTCTGTTCACAAACAGAGCATATAAAGACACAAACTCAATTTACATGAATAATGGTTGGAATGCGAATACTTACAACTAATCAAGTCTTTAAGAAACAAAACAACATGAGTGGAGAGAGCATCAAGACAGGCTAAAAAGATGTGTATTGTCTCCAGACAAGACAGCCAGTGAAACTCTGTGGGGGTTACAAATAGTGGGACATGAACCCAATATCCCGGTTGAGGCCGTCCTCGTGTGCGGAACTTGGCTATCAGTTTCTGCTCAGTGACTCTGCGCCGTCGTGTGTCGCGAAGGCCGCCTTGGAGAACGCTTACCCGAATATCAGAGGCCGAATGCTCGTGACCGCTGAAGTGCTCCCCAACAGGAAGCCATCCCCTACGGACAAGCCCTCCGTATACACAGGATCTGCTCGGATGAGGAGGATCGCAACAGACACCTCCAGACGCTGAAAGGTGCCCTCATAAGAACAGGATATGGCGCTCGACTCATTGATCAACAGTTCCAACGCGCCACAGCGAAAAACCGCACCGACTTCCTCAGAAGACAAACACGGGACACAGTGGACAGAGTACCCTTCGTTGTCCAGTACTTCCCCGGAGCGGAGAAGCTACGGCATCTCCTCCGGAGCCTTCAACATGTCATTGGTGAAGACGAACATCTCGCCAAGGCCATCCCCACACCCCCACTTCTTGCCTTCAAACAACCGCACAACCTCAAACAGACCATTGTCCGCAGCAAACTACCCAGCCTTCAGGAGAACAGTGACCATGACACCACACAACCCTGCCACAGCAACCTCTGCAAGACGTGCCGGATCATCGACACAGATGCCATCATCTCACGTGAGAACACCATCCACCAGGTACACGGTACATACTCTTGCAACTCGGCCAACGTTGTCTACCTGATACGCTGCAAGAAAGGATGTCCCGAGGCATGGTACATTGGGGAAACTATGCAGACGCTGCGACAACGGATGAATGAACACCGCTCGACAATCACCAGGCAAGACTGTTCTCTTCCTGTTGGGGAGCACTTCAGCGGTCACGGGCATTCGGCCTCTGATATTCGGGTAAGCGTTCTCCAAGGCGGCCTTCGCGACACACGACGGTGCAGAGTCGCTGAGCAGAAACTGATAGCCAAGTTCCGCACACATGAGGACGGCCTCAACCGGGATATTGGGTTCATGTCCCACTATTTGTAACCCCCACAGAGTTTCACTGGCTGTCTTGTCTGGAGACAATACACATCTTTTTAGCCTGTCTTGATGCTCTCTCCACTCATGTTGTTTTGTTTCTTAAAGACTTGATTAGTTGTAAGTATTCGCATTCCAACCATTATTCATGTAAATTGAGTTTGTGTCTTTATATGCTCTGTTTGTGAACAGAATTCCCACTCACCTGAAGAAAGGGCTTGCAGCTCCGAAAGCTTGTGTGGCTTTTGCTACCAAATAAACCTGTTGGACTTTAACCTGGTGTTGTTAAACTTCTTACTGTGTTTACCCCAGTCCAACGCCGGCATCTCCACATCATGTAAATGGAAAAGCAGAGCAAAGACTTGTACCACCGGAAAAGAAAAGAAGAAAACACAAAGCTAATTGTTGCAGGATCTGATGCTAGGAGGGCTGCCTGCTGCCCTTGATCTGATTCTGCAAGTGGTTCTACAATGTGGAATCCTTCTTCCTCTCCTCATCCCTTCATTCCCATGTGGATAAGATTCCAGACACTAGATCATGAAGGAATTCTACAGCTGCCACTGCTCAAAAGCTGTGCATTTGGGGCTGCATTTAAGGTTGGAGAGCGGGAGGTGGGGGGGTAGGCAGTCCCAGCCTATTTCTCACTTGTACTCACACCCTCTTCTCCCACCCCCCCCAACTTTAAAAAAGGTCACCCCTCAGCAATAACACCCTTCTGGTAGCCTTAATGAACAGAGAGTGGGATTTCTGCCCTTCAGTGGGAGCAAGTCCCCACTCTTAAACGTTGCTGGTCAGTCAGAGTGGTTGGCAGCTCTCGCAGGCACTGCAATGGCAGAACTCAGTAGTGGGCGCTGTTGGGACTGCAAATATTCCCCGGCATGAAGAGCAATGGATCCCAGACTAAAGTTAAGTCCCAGGCTTTTAGGGCAGGAAATGATCGGGTATCCTAGGGATGGGAGGAGTGAGGGTGGGGTGCACAAAGTGAGGGTGCCCACAATACTCACAGGACACCTCTCAAAGGATTGCCCACTCCTTCCCATCTTTTCACCTCAGATGGTGAAAAAGCCGACTCCCCAATTTTTCTCGCCTACCAACCGCACTATGGCATGGGCAGTGTGACATTCTGGTCAATTAACAAGCTCAATTGCACATTAATAATTTCTTTAAATGGCGCGGGGTTGCAGATTTCTGCCCCTACAGCTTATTCACTGCATTATAGGGACCAAGTCAGGGCTAGGCGGGAAGATGGTGGTGGAGCCACCTGTCATATTTACCTGCTCTCCCCCTCCCACCCCCACCACTGCTTAAAGCACGAGGGGCTTGTGAGTGGGGGCGGGGGGGGCATAAATTCCAGCCCTTTGTTGCACGTATGGCCAACATTAATGTGAGTGAAGATCAGCATAGGCATAACAAAAAAAAAAGGGATTTGACCATAAAACGCAGGAGCAGAAGTAGGCCATTCGGCCCATTGAGTCTGCTCTGTCATTCAATGAGATCATGACTGATCTGGTGTGATAATCCTCAACTCCACTTTCCCACCTTATCCCCATAACCCTCCATTCCCTTACTGATTAAAAACCTATCTCAGCCTTGAACATACTTAACCACCCAGCCTCTATAGCTCTCGTTGGTAAAGAGTTCCACAGATTCACTGACCCCTGAGGAGAACAAATTCCTCCTTATCTCTATCTCAAGTGAGCAAACTCTTACTCTGCAATAATACCCTCCAACACCTCTACTTTCTCAGAAGGCTAAGGAAATTTGACATGTCCGCTACGATTCTCACCAACTTTTACAGATGCACCACAGAAAGCATTCTTTCTGGTTGTATTGCAGCTTGGTATGGCTCCTGCTCTGCCTAAGACTGCAAGAAACTACAAAGGGTCATGAATGAAGCCCAGTCCATCACGCAAACCAGCTTTCCATCCATTGACTCTGTCTACACTTCCCACTGCCTTGGAAAAGCAGCCAGCATAATTAAGGAGCCACGCACCCTGGACATTCTCTTCCACCTTTTTCCAATCGGGAAAAGATACAAAAGTCTGAGGTCACGTACCAACCGATTCAAGAACAGCTTCTTCCCTGCTGCCATCAGACTTTTGAATGGACTTACCTTGCATTAAGTTATCTTTCTCTACACCCTAGCTCTGACTATAACGGCACGGTAGCACAGTGGTTAGCACTGCTGCTTCACAGCTCCAGAGTCCCGGGTTCGATTCCCGGCTCGGGTCACTGTCTGAGTGGAGTTTGTACATTCTCCTCGTGTCTGCGTGGGTTTCCTCCGGGTGCTCCGGTTTCCTCCCACAGTCCAAAGATGTGCGGGTTAGGTTGATTGGCCAGGTTAAAAATTGCCCCTTAGAGTCCTGGGATGTGTAGATTAGCGGGTAAAGTATGTGGGGGTAGGGCCTGGGTGGGATTGTGGTCGGTGCAGACTCGATGGGCCGAATGGCCTCCTTCTGCACTGTAGGGTTTCTATGGTTTCTATGATAACACTACATTCTGCACTCTCTCCTTTCCTTCTCTATGAACGGTATGTTTTGTCTGTATAACATGCAAGAATCAATACGTTTTACTGTACACTAATACATGTGACAATAATAAATCAAATCAGTACCTTGGTCCATCCATGGTGATCTTGAACACTGTCAACTGAGAGAGCAATAATTTTCACATTGCGTTTTTGAAATTCCAGGGCCAGCTTTGACATGCAGCCCAGCTCTGTAGTGCAGACAGGGGTGTAGTCTGCTGGGTGGGAGCACAGGAGGCCCCATCTGTACAACAAACAAAAAAACCATCAGTACACCACTTCCCATTTTTACAAAGCATGAAACCTTCAGAAAAAAGCTAAGCATAGGTGTAGAGACAAGCTTATACTCAACTGCTCCATCGAACGAAAGATCAAACTGGTCCCCAGTTTGTATCTAGATTTTACCCACAATAAGAGTGCCAATAGTGACTGTCTAACATTCCAGTCAGGATGCTGCTTTTTCAAAAGAAGTGACAAAAGACTACTTCTATCAGCGGTTATGCAGAAAAATATTTAATCACGGTACTTCCAAGCTGTGTTCCCTATCCAAAAACACACAACTTCCCTTTTATATCATGCACAGAATTTTCAATGCAGAAACAGGGCATTTGGTCTCTCTGGTCTGTGGGGCATTTATATTCCACATGAGCCTCCTCCCACCCTACTTCATCTGTGCACGATGTCTCCCCTCTCAGAAAGCATTTATTCCTTACTGGAGTATGGTTGCAGAGGTGTTAGGGAACGTTGTTTGACAGAGTATACGGAGAGCATTCCATGGGCCAAAACCCCCATCTGACATCCATATACATCCACTTCCAGCAGAAATTGGCTTGGGAGGGGGCAGAACGGCAAATCAGGAATAGAACGTTGGCCAGCTTCTGGATTCCAGGACTCTTCCTAACCACTTCCTAGGCAAACCTGCCAAACAATCTTTCTTACACTTTCAGTATGTATCAATCTAAACTCCAACCTGGAGTCATGTCCAAAGCACAGTAGATAAAAGGAAGACAAAATTCACAATTCTCTTTAAAATGCAGCTGAAAACTCTTTAGTTCCTGGTAGGTGTGTGATACAGTGATAATGGTGTTGTTGATAATGTGTTCTACAACAGTACAAGGCCGGAGGTGAGGAAAACCCCCAGGGGTGAGAAGCTATGGGAGCCATAAGTCCATAGTCTACTGTTCCTCCCAAGCCTTGTATACGTGTCGTACTTTCAATTGCTCATTCAATGTATTCCAAGATATCTTTGTTAAACTCTAAGAAATCAATCTAATTTACATTTCAATTAATCTACAGTAAATGCATACACTGTCTTTCGAGGAAGTCTGGTCCACAGATTGATGACTAGAATATCGGGCAGAACCTTCCATTCTGAACTCTGTGATGTTAGTGCACCTTTAAGAGATTTTTTAAAAAAAATCATGATCTCTGAAGCACTCACAGTCAGTGTTTCTCAGCTCGCAGCCTTAGCTGTGATGTATATATATATTTGTAAAAGTGAACATTCCAACTTCCCGCTGGTGGGGAACTTAATTTGGTGGAGGAATTTAATTCCGGCCTTTTAATACATGATATGCTAATGCATGCAAACTCAGCTGGCTTTTAATGTCCTGAGAACAGAATTCCTACATGCCAAATTAAGTTCTCCTTGCCTGTCATGATTAAAGCTGCTGGTGGGACGATACAATCCCACCCTTTGTTTCTGCCAATTAGTTTTGAATGTTCTTCTGTTAAAGCCCAGGCTGTGACCTCTCGTCCTACTGAAGGTGAAACAACTTCTCATGCAGATGTTGTATGGTTGTGCAATGTGCGACACATATTGCAACCATAAATGCATTAACTCATTATTTGCAGTCACCTGAAAGAAAGCACTCAAAGTATCAATACCTGCAAAGATCTCAAGTATCCCAATATAATTTTTGCTAAGCTAATCACCATGCTCAGAATGAATGCTGAAAAATCACTTTCAGATGATAGCAGGAAGAGCAAAGTGTATCATTTTGATTATTTTAAAACCAACACAACATATAAAAGCAGTTCAGGTTTAGATTTTGGGAGACTGGCAGCCATAAGCTGTTGCTTCCCATTTACACTGTTCAATATCTACAGCAGCTAACTCATAGACCCTGTGTTTTAGGGAGCAACCACGTGCCTAGGGTAGAGGAAATATAGAAACTAGGAGAAATAGGCCATTCAGCGCTTCAAGCTCGCGTCACCGTTTAATGTGATCTTGACTGATCCTCTATCTCAACGCCATACTCCTGCTTCCCCGTCATACCTCGATGCCTTTCATGTTTAGAAATCTATTTCCTTAAGTACATTCAGTGACTTGATCTCCACAGCTTTCTGTGGCAGAGAATTCCACAGGCTCACCACCCTCTAAGTGAAGACATTTCTCCTAATCTCCAGCCCTAAATGACCTACCCCATATTCTGAGATGGTGACACATCATCCCTGTGTCCAGTCTGTTCAACCCTGTCAGAATGTTATTATGTTTCAATGAAATTCCCTCTCATTCTTCTAAACTCCACTCAACACAAAGATTTGGGCTTGGTGCTGTAAAACACTGGGAGCTGGTTTCTCCCAAAAATGTCTATTAGGATAAGGCTAATGTTTGCTGGATACGTCAATGCATTGGCACGTCACATCATGCATTTTCAGAATGCAAGATTTTAAGTTTATTTATTAGTGTCACAAGTAGGCTTACATTAACACTGCAATGAAGTTATAGTGAAAATCTGCTCGTCGCCACACTCCAGCACCTGTTTGGGTACACTGAGGGAGAATTTAGCATGGCCAATGCACCTAACCAGCATGTCTTTCGGACTGTGGGAGGAAACCGATGCACCCATAGGAAGCCCACACAGACACAGGGAGAACGGACAGACTCCACACAGACGGTGACCCAACCCAGGAATTGAAGCCGGGTCCCTGGTGCTGCGAGGCAGCAGTGTTAGCCACTATGTCACCGCCTGTGCAAGGGTTTGAGGTAGGAGGAAAAGAACATTTGGTGAGTTTTAATAAGCTGTTTGAAGTTATGTACAACCTTAGCAATTGCAGCCAAGCTGGCAGATGCATTTTTAAAAAATTAAAATGTACTAACATGATCAGTCTTTTGAAGAGAAAGGGACAAAAGTACAATACTGCAGGTACTGGGAATACTAAACAGGTGTGCCAACATTCTGGAGATAAGAGTGATTTAACGTTTCAGGTGGATGACCTTTCATGAGAGATAATCATCATCTTGATCTTTGTTCCCTTAGGGAGTGGTGTGGACAGTTGGGAATACTATCCGACTTCTGAGATATTGCTTAATGATCTCCGGGACTTGATTGCATACCGAATCGCGAGAGCACGGGTACACGGGGGGGGGGGGGGGGGGTAGTGGGTTATATCTATCTGTCCATGAACAAGCTGGGCAGCGTGAATCCTATCGCTCCCCTCCCCCCTCAACCACAAATGCCCTTTTGGATAAGGTCATTGGAACTGCGCACTGTGTATATACCATACCTCGCCAACTTTTCACAGCAGCACAGCTTCCGTTCCAACAACATGACATTGCATTTCAGAAACATTACCTTCACCACTAAATAATATCACACAAATAAAAGCGCATAGTCTGGCCACATAAACTGCCCACAGTGGAGCTTTGACAAACAGTCATCAAAACGTCTGCTTTTTTCCCTCTTACAGATGCTGCCAGACCTGCTGAGATTTTCCAGCATTTTCTCCTTTGGTCAAAATGTCTCTGTGTTTGCTTATAGGATCCTAGGTCGTGCAAGCAACATTTTAAAACTCCTTGAAAGATTAGCTATGCAGCCGCTCTTACACTTAAAGAAAATGCAGTTTAAAACAGTGAAGAATTTTCACTTTTGATACATGAAACATTGCAACAGTGGCGGGTTCTGCGCAGGCGCCACATGTTACAACGTTCTGCACGCCTGAGACTTACAAGCTGTATTTAATTTTTCATTGAACTTACGAGTCTCCCAGCCAGTCGTGGAATTTTATCTTTCCCACAGTTGTGTCTGCTTCAAAATTTGGGAAGGTGTCGCCCAGATTGATTCCCATTGCTGTTAATTCGGATTTTCTTTTAACCCGACTAAAACGAACAGACAAGACGGGGAGAAAAGGGGGTGGGGAATGAGGAAATGTGTTGCACCAATAGGGTTACGAGAGAGAACACGCGAGTTTTAATTTGACGAGCTTCCTTGCCAGTAAAATCCTATCAATTATTGATCTAAACAAAATAGTGAAAAAAGGTTTTGTGCGATATGTTACTAGGTTTATTTGCAGCTAGGTAGACAAAGAGCATTAATGAAATTATCCAGAGCTTTGTAACATTATTAACATCATGTTTACTGGTCAGCGAGCACTGTACTTGAAATGATTATCCACACACCTTGCTCTTACTCGTTAGTCAGGCAAACTTTACCAATTATCCAATTGCCTTATGAAAGTTATTATCGAATCTGTTTCCACCAGCCTTTCAGATGGTGTATGCCAAGATCATAATATCAAGGTCTAAAGGAAATTTCTCCGAATCTCCCTTCAGCTTCTTTTGCCACTTATTTCAAATCTGTGTCCTATGAGTATTAAACCTCCTGCCAGTACAAATATTTTCTCCTTAAGTCAATCAAAACCCTTTAAAATTTTGAACACCTCTATTAAATCTCCCCTTCATCTTTGGTTTAAGGTGGGAACAGTCTGCCTTCCTTCCTGCTGAAAAGTCACAGGCCCAAAGTCGTGGCTCTATTTTCTCTCCACAGATGCTGCCTGATCTGCTGAGTATTTCCAACATTCTCTATTTTAGTTATGCCTTCGTTTATGTTTGCCGGTTCTTTCCACTTCACTGACTGAATCATTTGAATACTGATTTAGTTCCACTGGGGTTTTGTGATACTTCTAGGGTGTTTTTGGAATGTGTGGCGAAAGAGAGGGGTCACTCTGCAAATTCTGTCCAATTGTGTTCATTGTTCCGAAAGCAGGACTTTAGATAAAAGATATTTTAAAACATTTAACTTAATGGAAAATAGAATGAAATAGAATGTCCTGTGTAGGAGGATAGAGTGATCATGTTAAAATCAGAGGGAGATAGGCCCATGTGATCTGGATGTCAAGAGGAAAGATGCCCAGGCCAATACCTATTGAATTTTTAAAATTATTCATTTGTGGGATATAGGCATTGCTGGCTGGCCAGCATTTATTGCCCATCTCTATTTGCCCTTAAGAAGATAGTGGTAAGCTGCCTTCTTGAAATGCTTCAGTCCATGTGCTGTGGTTTGACCCACAGTACTGTTAGGGAGGTCATTCTAGGACCTTGACCTAGTGACTGCGAAGGAACGGTGAAATATTTCCAAGTCAAGATGGTGAGTGGCTTGGAGGGGAACTTGCAGTTGGTGGTGTTTCCCATGTATCTGCTGCCAATGTCTTTCTGGATGGAAGTGGTCGTAGGTTTGGAAGTTGCTGTCTAAGAATCTGGTGAATTGCTGCAGTGCATCTTGTAGATAATACACACTGCTGCTACTGAGTGTTGGTGGTGGAGGGATGTTTGTGAACGTGGTGCCAATCAAGTGGGCTGCTTTGTCCTGGATGGTGTCAAGCTTCTTGAGCATCGTTGGAGCTGCATCCATCCAGGCAAGTGGGGAGTATTCTATCACATTCCTGACTTCTGCCTTGTAGATGGTGGACAGGCTTTGGGGAGTCAGCAGGTGAGTTACTCACTGCAGTTCCTAGCCTCTGACCTGCTCTAGTAGCCATTTGTTTATGTGGCGAGTCCAGTTGAGTTTCTTGTCAATGGTAACACCAAGGATGTTGAAAATCAAATGATAGTTTCCGCAGCTTGACACAAAAGAGGTGGGAAGTTCACATCTCTTTTTAAAAATTATTGGTCACTATGAAGATGGTAACATAATTAAAATGGCAAATCAGGGCCTTGCTCATGAAGGCTGGTGATTTGAGGTGAAACAAGCTTTAACTCTGAGAGTTAAGAAGAGGAGAGCAAGGGCAGGTTGCGATAATATGATTCAGATAGGCAACCTAGGTTAGTGAGTGAACCGCATGAATGACCCTCTTGCATCTCAGTGGGCCGCAGATTGAAATCGGGCTTGTTCACTAACCATGAGTTCATGAATAAGGTTGAATACACATCAAATATTTCATGATGAGTTGTAGAAAATGCTTAATCATTGGTACATTCATAAAACTATAATCAATTTCAAATCGTAAAAACAAAAGAAATATTTACACTTTGGATGCAGCGGGAATGCACAGCTCTCAGTCAGTGTTATGAGGAATCAGCACGCGACTCACTTCACTTGCGCTTGCTTTACATGGATATCACTTTAGTCAAACTAATAGGAAAAAAAGCTGTGCGGATGGAAACCAGTGGAATGTGGAACTCTGTTCATGGGCACCAGTCAACAAAATGTCTTGTGGATCACACTCAGAACGAAGATTGTGGGCCCTGGGCTGCAGGTTGCCCACCATTGATATGGCTTATTAACAGCAGATCATTGCTGCTACTTAGAATATAAGAACATAAGAAATAGGAGCAGGAGTAGGCCATCTAGCCCCTCGAGCCTGCCCCGCCATTCAATAAGATCATGGCTGATCTGATAGTGGTTTAGTTCCACTTACCCGCCCGCTCCCCATAACCCTTAATTCCCTTATTGATCAGAAATCTATCTACCTGTGACTTAAACATATTTAACGAGGTAGCCTCCACTGCTTCATTGGGCAGAGAATTCCAAAGATTCACTACCCTCTGGGAGAAGAAGTTCCTCCTCAACTCTGTTCTAAATTGACTCCCCTGTATTTTGAGGCTGTGTCCTCTAGTTCTTGTTTCCTTTCTAAGTGGAAAGAATCTCTCTGCCTCTACCCTGTCTAGCCCCTTCGTTATCTTATATGTCTCTATAAGATCTCCCCTCAGCTTTCTAAACTCCAACGGGTACAGGCCCAATCTACTCAATCTCTCCTCATAAGCTAACCCCCTCATCTCCGATATCAACATGGTGAACCTTCTCTGTACTCCCTCCAAGGCCAATATATCCTTTTGCAAATAAGGGGACCAAAATTGCACACAGTACTCTAGTTGCGGCCTCACCAGTACCTTGTACAATTGCAGCAAGACCTCCCTGCTTTTATATTCTATCCCCCTCGCGATAAAGGCCAACATTCCATTTGCCTTCTTGATTACCTGCTGCACCTGCAAACTGAGTTTTTGCGATTCATGCACAAGGACCCCCAGGTCCCTCTGCACAGTAGCATGTTGTAATTTTTCACCATTTAAATAGTAGTCCATTTTACTATTATTCCTTCCAAAGTGGATAACCTCACACTTGTCAACGTTATACTCCATCTGCCAGATCCTCGCCCACGCACTTAGCCTATCCAAATCTCTCTGCAGAGTTTCCGCATCCTCCGCGCAATTCGCTTTCCCACTCAGAAAAGTAATCATAATTAAATAGAACTGTCAAGTCCCCAATTGTCAAGTCGCTGTTTACAAATTTGTCCTGTCCATTGTTGGTGGTCAGTGCTCTTTCATAGAAAAGAATGTGACTACAAAGCTCAGGCAATCTGAACCACTAAGCATAAAATTTGTTAAACGGGATATAAAAATCACAGTGAAATAAAAGCCTAACAATGCGGATGCTGAAGATCTGAAATAAAGACAGATTGTGCTGGAAAAACTCATCACTTGTGGAGAGAGAAACGAGTTAATGTTTCGGGTCGAATATGACTCTTGAAGGGTTGACTCTGTCCTCTCTGTTCTCTCTCCACAGATGCATGCTGAGTTTTTCCAGCACTTTCGGTTTCTATATTTACATATTGTGCAAAAATAACAAGTCTTGATTTTGTCCCCGGAGAATTAACCTGGGCCTCTGGATTACTAGTCCCATGACATTATCTCTAAACCACTGTCTCCCTAAGATGAGGGAGTACAGAGAATAATGTACTTTTAATCCTGTGCATTCAACACAAAAGAAATTGTACGCATCAGGAAAAATAACTTTTATTGCATGTAATTCGGGAAATGTGTCAAACTTCGCAAAACTCAGATTTAATGCTCAAGATACACTCTTACTAGCCTTTTTATCCCACAAAATATAAAAAGCCCGAACCCTAACCTTTTTCTATCACTATTTAAGGGTGACACGGTGGCACAGTGTGGTTAGCACTGCTACCTCACAGTGCCAAGGACCCGGGTTCGATTCTGGCCTTGACTGTGTGGAGTTTGAACACTTTCCTGGTGCTTTGGTGTCCTCCCATGATCCAAAGATGTGCAGGTTAGGTTGATTGGCCATGCTAAATTGCCACTTCGTGTTAGTGGGACTAACAGGGTAGATACGTGAGGCTACAGGGATAGGGCCTGGGTGGGATTGTTGTCGGTGCTGGCTGAATGGCCTCCTTCTGTACTGTAGGTATTCTATTCTATACTTCTTTGAATCCATGTGGACTTGGTGCTTTATATTATATCTCAAGTACAATTTATTTTTTATTATTTTCTTATTTTCTTTGATGCCTCATTGCCTTTCCCACCCACAATCCTTTACTAAATCCCATTGCTTAAATTGTCACTTCAGAAAACTCAACCCCCAATACCACCATGTGTAGACCTTTCTTTGCCTCTTTCCCTGCACTACCATTTTCTTCTTGTGTAGTTTACAGACATTTACAGAAATGGCTACCTTCTTGTACAAGCTACATTGCAAATTGCTTTTTAACTGTTGGATTTTATTTGGATTCAGAGCTGTTCCCTTCTCACTGACATGTTTTCACTTCCAGCACAGAGACTTTTATCTCTGTTATCCATCTCTATCTCTTCCTCAGCCCCAGCATTTCTGAAACACTCATCCATACTTCTGTTACTGGCTGACTCCACTGTTCCAGTGTTCCCCTGGCTAACCTCTCATCTTCCACTCTCCATAAACTTGAACACATCCAAAGCTTTGCTACCCATGTTCTAACCTGCACCTCATCCTGTTATCTCATCATCCCTGTGTTACTGACACTAACATTGGCTCCCGGGACGCAACTGCCTCGATTTAAAAATGATCTTCCTTATATTTAAATCCCTCCCTGGTCTCACCCCCCCCCCCCCCCCCCCCTTATCCCTGTACCCTCCACCAGCTCTACAACCCTCCAATTATTCTGCATGTTTCCAATAACAGCCTTGCTTTCTTCACCCACCAATGGAGTCTGCATCTTCAGCTCTCTAATCTCTGGAATTCTCTCCTTACTCCTCTCCATGTCTTCATGTCACTCTCTCCCTTTCAGATGCTCCTTAAATTCCACCTCTTTTGACCAAACTCTTAAACAACTGTTAAAAGATTGCCTTCAAAACAAAACAGAAAATGCTGAAAAATCTCAGCAGGTCTGACATCATCTGTGGAGACGAAGTGCCATCCTGACTCGAAAAGTTGGCTCTATTCTCTCTTCAAAGCACTGGAATTCAAAGTTCCACTTCAAATACTCTTGGGGCTGTCAATCAAACTGCATAAGTGAAGGAACTCCACTGTGGTAATGGAAAGTTGTGAAATCAGTCGTACAGCACTAACCCAATAATGGTAACCCTGAGGCTTATGGCAACAGAGTGAAATAGCAAACAATGATTTTTAAAACACTCCAGGCATTTTTTCAAAGATTTTGGGCACAGGAGATTTAAATACCTTGACAGCATGACAGTTGCCTTTGACAGTCCACTTTGACATTTCCAATGTGTTTGACAGTTAATGAATTTGTGCATTTTTTACACAAATTCATGCCAGCTTTTAACAATCCAAAGGGGGACCTGACCTCCTCTGGCAGCAAATCCAAAATGACACGCCACCTTTCCAAAGGCTTTTAGACATCTCAGACCTGCTCCTACCAGGTTTAACCTATTCATATCATGTTTCACACATCTGGATCACCAACATCACTCGAGTGGAGTCAGCTGCTGATTTATATGTTGCCTCACAGACTGATCTTCTCGCTACTCCAAGGCGCACAGACCAACTGCTGATCTTTTACATGAGTTTTTCTTTCCCTCCCCAGCTTCCTTCACAGCCTCCCAGCCACAGGTCCAACTCCATACTCTTCCCAAGCCTGCAGCCTCCGCGCTATGATCATTCACCATTCAGCCTCTGTCCTCCAAAACTCATGCTGACAGCAAATCTGGGAGAAAGGTCGGGCACAATCATGGAGCTGCAGTGGAAGATCAGGCATGATGGGGCGGCACGGTAGCACAGTGGTTAGCACTGCTGCTTCACAGCTCCAGGGACCTGGGTTCGATTCCCGGCTTGGGTCACTGTCTGTGTGGAGTTTGCACATTCTCCTCGTGTCTGCGTGGGTTTCAAAGAACAAAGAACAGTACAGCACAGGAAACAGGCCTTTCGGCCCTCCAAGCCTGTGCCGCTCATTGGTCCAACTAGACCATTCGTTTGTATCCCTCCATTCCCAGACTGCTCATGTGACTATCCAGGTAAGTCTTAAACGATGCCAGCGTGTCTGCCTCCATCACCCAACTTGGCAGCGCATTCCAGGCCCCCACCACTCTCTGTGTAAAAAACGTCCCTCTGATATCTGAGTTATACCTCGCCCCTCTCACCTTGAGCCCGTGACCCCTCGTGATCGTCACCTCCGACCTGGGAAAAAGCTTCCCACTGTTCACCTTATCTATACCCTTCATAATTTTGTACTCCTCTATTAGGTCTCCCCTCATTCTCCATCTTTCCAGGGAGAACAAGCCCAGTTTACCCAATCTCTCCTCATAGCTAAGACCCTCCATACCAGGTAACATCCTGGTAAACCTTCTCTGCACTCTCTCTAAAGCCTCCACGTCCTTCTGATAGTGCGGCGATCAGAACTGGATGCAGTACTCCAAATGTGGCCTAACCAGCATTCTATACAGCCGTAACATCAGACTCCAGTTTTTATACTCTATACCCCGTCCTATCAAGGCAAGCATACCATATGCCTTCTTCACCACCTTCTCCACCTGTGCTGCCACCTTCAAGGATTTGTGGACTTGCACACCTAGGTCCCTCTGTGTTTCTATACTCTTGATGGCTCTGCCATTTATTGTATAACTCCCCTCTACATTAGTTCTTCCAAAATGCATCACTTCGCATTTATCCGAATTAAATTCCATCTGCCATTTCTCCGCCCAATTTTCCAGCCTATCTATATCCTGCTGTATTGTCTGACAATGTTCATCGCTATCCGCAAGTCCAGCCATCTTCGTGTCATCCGCAAACTTGCTGATAACACCAGTTACACCTTCTTCCAAATCATTTATATATATCACAAATAGCAGAGGTCCCAGTACAGAGCCCTGCGGAACACCACTGGTCACAGACCTCCAGCCGGAAAAAGACCCTTCGACTGTTACTCTCTGTCTCCTGTGGCCAAGCCAGTTTTCTACCCATCTAGCCACCTCTCCTTGTATCCCATGAGCCTTAACCTTCTTAACCAACCTGCCATGAGGGACTTTGTCAAATGCCTTACTGAAATCCATATGGACGATATCTACGGCCCTTTCTTCGTCAACCGTTTTTGTCACTTCCTCAAAAAACTCCACCAAATTTGTAAGGCACGACCTCCCTCTTACAAAACCATGCAGTCTGTCACTAATGAGATTGTTCCGTTCTAAATGCGCATACATCCTGTCTCTAAGAACCCTCTCCAACAACTTCCCTACCACGGACGTCAAGCTCACTGGCCTATAATTACCTGGGTTATCCCTGCTACCCTTCGTAAATAACAGTGCCACATTCGCTATCCTCCAATCCTCAGGGACCTCACCTGTGTCCAATGAAGAGACAAAGATTTCCATCAGAGGCCCAGCAATTACATCTCTTGTCTCCCTGAGCAGTCTAGGATAGGTGCCATCAGGCCCTGGGGATTTGTCAGTTTTAATGTTACCTAAAAAAACCTAACACTTCCTCCCTTGTAATGGAGATTCTCTCTAATGGGTCAACACCTCCCTCTGAGACACTCCCAGTCAACAAGTCCCTCTCCTTTGTGAATACCGATGCAAAGTATTCATTTAGGATCTCCCCTATTCCTTTGGGTTCTAAGCATAATTCCCCTCCTTTGTCCCTGAGAGGTCCGACTTTTTCCCTGACAACTCTTTTGTTCCTAACATATGAATAAAATGCCTTAGGATTCTCCTTAATCCTATCTGCCAAGAACATTTCGTGACCTCTTTTTGCCCTTCTAACTCCCCATTTGAGTTCTTTCCTACTCTCTCTGTATTCCTCCAGAGCTCCATCTGTTTTCAGTTGCCTGGACTTAACGTACGCCTCTCTTTTCTTTTTGATCAGATCCTCAATTTCCCTGGTTATCCACGGCTCTCGAATCCTACCTTTCCTATCCTTCCTTTTTACAGGCACATGCCTGTCCTGCAGCCTTATCAACTGTTCCTTAAAAGACTCCCACATGCCAGACGTGGACTTACCCCCGAACAGCCTCTCCCAATCAACGGCCACCAATTCCTGCCTAATCCGGTTATAGTTAGCCTTTCCCCTATTTAGCACCCTACCCTTAAGACAACACTCATCCTTGTCCATTACTATCCTAAAGTTAACAGAGTTGTGGTCACTATTTGCCACATGTTCCCCTACCAAAACTTTGACGACCTGACCGGGCTCATTTCTCAGAACTAGATCAAGTATAGCCCCCTCTCTAGTTAGGCTATCTACATACTGTTCCAAATAACCTTCCAGTATGCATTTTACAAATTCCTCCCCGTCCAGACCCCCAGTCCTAAGCACTTTCCAGTCTATACCAGGGAAATTGAAGTCTCCCACTACAACCCTATTTTTTCTGCACATATCCAGAATCTCCTGACATATCCATTCCTCCACTTCCCGTGGGCTGTTGGGTGGCCTGTAGTATACCCCTAGCATAGTGATTGCACCTTTCCTGTTTCTGAGCTCTCCCCACAATGACTCATTACATGACCCCTCTAAATTGTCCACCTCTGCACCACTGTAATATGCTCCCTAACTAATACCACTACTCCCCCACCTTTTTTAGCCCCTCCTCTGTCTCGCCTAAAACACTTATACCCTCCGGGTCTCTGTATGCCGTTTGTGCGCACATCTCCCACTCTACCGGACGAAGGAGCAGCGCTCCGAAAGCTAGTGGATTTTGCTACCAAATAAACCTGTTGGACTTTAACCTGGTGTTGTTGAACTGCATTGGTAGTTAATTTTACTTTCTTCAAAGAAAAAAACTTGTGTTCTCCTTAGGTTGGTGGGGATTGCATGGTACTTCCCAATGTTCCTCAAGAGGAGGCAAACAAGCTCTTCCCAAAGGGAATTCGCATTCAGGAGCTCCCGTCTTCCAAGAAGTACCTACGCTTCATCCCTCAACCCTGAAGCATGTCAGCAGATTCTCCACATCTACACTACGTCCCCTCTGTGCATGTCCTTAATTCCAAGGGTTACTGAACATGGATAAACAGGATCACTTCGAAAGCCAATTGCCTTCCTTTTTAATGAGTTTCCTCAATGTAACCTTTCTACAATAAAATAATTGCATTTGTTGGAACGTGGCATTTGTGAAGCGTATTTGTTAATCGGCTCTGCTTAAGCAAAGACTGTAGTGAACATGATTACATTGGAAATCACCTGTAAGGAGACATTATGAAACTGATAATGGGCAACTTAGGCTAGTGAACAGGCCACGTGAGTGGCCCTCCTTCATCTCAGTGGGCCACAAGACTGAAATCAGGCTTGTTCATTAATCATGACCCCATGAATAAGATTAAATACATTTATTACATACCAAATATTCCATATGGAGTTACAGAAAATGCTTAATCATTTGTATATTAATAAAACTATCGTCAATTTCAAATGGTAAAAACAAAATAAATATTTACACTTTGGACACAGAGGGAGCGCACGGCTCTCACAATCAATGCTGTGCGCAATTAGCAGACACCTCACTTCATTTGCTCTTGCTTTGCATGCGTTTCACTTCAGTCATACCTGTAAGGAAGAAACTATGTGGACACAAATCAGTGGAACGTGGCAATCCTGTGCATGGGCAATGGTCAAAAAATGTCTCCTGGGCCACGCTCAACAAAGATTGGCTGCAAGTGGCCTTTGTGCCGTAGATTGCCCACCATTGGGTTTGACTCTTGCGCAGCCCCGACTATCTGTGCAGTCGTTATTCCAAAATGTAATTATTGGGAGCACTTTGAGATATTTTGACAATTGTGATCTGCATGCTGCCAGTGATCATTGGCAAATCCTGTCACTAAGATGGCATCCAACGCACTTGCCGTGGAGGTTTACGTTCATATCTTGGGCCCCATTTTCCATCATTTAGGAGACCACATTGTGCCTAAAAAGCAGTTACTACAGGACTTGTTTTCTCCCCTGAAAGCTTTTATATCAGCTTAGTTGTGAGATCTGTCCATATAATTGAAGGACCATTTGTTAGCTGTCCAATCTCTCTGGTTATTTATGCATAGGTTGATGTTTGCTTTATGGGGAAGTCCTATAGTAAAGTTTATTTGATTTGGACTGGGAAGGGAAACTGTTGGAAATTCCAAGTGGTGTTCGTTTTCACACATTCAGAACTTGTGGAAAAGTTAAAAAGTTATCCCTGAAAGCAGTCAACTTGGAGAGACATAATCTACAAGGAAGCGAAAGGAAAATGCCATGGCTGCTGGAAATCTTAAATTAAAAACATAAAATGATGGAAACATTCAGCAACTCAGATAGTCTGGACAGAAAATAAAACAGAACTTTAGATTAACAGCCTTTCACCAGAATTTATAATGAATGTTGTGCTCCAATGGAAGTAGAGGCTCAAATGTCTAGTGCAACAGAAGGAATGATACAACATATATAGAACAAGGGCAACACTCTAAGCCCTTGTCCCTATCATTTGAGCTGGATCAGAAGCCATGTTCTGTTAGGAAGATTAATCATTAATGCAAGGACGAATTTTCCTAGTCCTCTGTGGGGGTTAAACAGAAGCACTGCACCCAAACTGTGCTGCACCTTTCCAGCTCTGGACATGTTGGTAAGTCCTACCCCAAGCAGTTTGCACAAATGTAAGGCTTCCCTCTGGCAACTGCAAGCCCTTCAGCCCCTTAACTGTGAGGCTAGCCCAGCTGATCAGCTTTTTATTTGGATGGTGGGCAGAATGCCCTGATTGGATGCCACGACATGGGGGAGAGTAAAGGGAAGCAGTGGGGATAGTTTAACTTGTGAAATCCTCCAGTCAGCTGGGATATGGGGGACAGGTCACAGCACCATCTTTTGTGTGTCCCAGGACTCATGCACCTCAGCAATGTCAGAGGTGTGCAAAATGAGGCAGGTAGCTGGGAACTTTCCCCCCACCTGGCTGAGTGGCGATCTTATAGAGATCTATAACATAATGAGGGGCTAGATAGTCAATATCTTTTCCCAAAGGTAGGAGAGTCTAAAACTAGAGGGCATAGGTTTAAGGTGAGACGGGAGAGATACAAAAGCGTCCAGAGGGCAATTTTTTCACACAGTGTGTGGTGAGTACGTGGAACAATCTGCTAGAAGTGGTAGTAGAGGCGGGTACAATTTTGTCTTTTAAAAAGCATTTAGACAGTTACATGGGTAAGATGGGTATAGAGGGATATGGGCCAAATGTGGGCAATTGGGACTAGCTTCGGGTTTAAAAAAAAAGAACGACATGGACAAGTTGGGCCGAAGGGCCTGTTTCCATGCTCTAAACCTCTATCTATGACACCCGATGTGAATAGTTGTTCAGGCATGCTTCTGTTGCAGGTGAAGGCCAAACTACAAGAATCCTGAGCCTGTCCTTGTTCCACCCATTTTGTCCAGGAACTGTGCATTCCTTAGGAACAAGGGCTTAGAACGCTACCTCTGTTCTCTCTATTTGTATTATATCGTCCTTCCAGTATCTGTTCATTGTACTGCTGCAAATTGCTTTTCATTTGTAAAATAAGTTGGTTATGACTGGGCTGTGATATCCATTCTACAGATGATGTGGTGTTGTCACTGAAAATTGGTCCATCACATACACACCTCGGCAAGGTAGAGTACATAAAGGAGCAAGATTTGGATAATAGGTCTGATTATAGAATCAACTGCTGTTCTATCCGAAGGGAGTCCGAAAGTTCAATGATCCCAGATGAATGTTCCAAAATGCCCAGTTCCATCATCATTGCAACCAAATACAAAAGTGCCACTGAAATCTGCATTAATAAAGGTGCTTTAACCCTCATATAGCTCAACAAATGCAGTTGCTTCTGGTAAACAAAACATGAAGGAATTTCCAAATTGTCCTGCCCGATTAAGCTTTGTCAAAAAAGTTACCATTGTCTCTGAAAGACTGAATGTCACTGAGAATGCCGCAAGTAACAAAGAAAAGAGGTGCGATGATGAAAGAAGTACTGAAAGAGAAAATATGACAGAAATTTCAATGCAGATGGATAATTTTATAGTTAAGGTAACATGGGGCGAATGCAGAAGTGTTTTTCACCCAACTCATACAAGGAGCGGCACGGTAGCACAGTGGTTAGCACTGCTGCTTCACAACTCCAGGGACCTGGGTTCGATTCCCGGCTTGGGTTACTGTCTGTATGGAGTTTGCATATTCTCCTCGTGTCTGCGTGGGTTTCCTCCGGGTGCTCCGGTTTCCTCCCACAGTCCAAAGATGTGCGGGTTAGGTTGATTGGCCATGCTAAAATTGCCCCTTAGTGTCCTGAGATGCGTAGGCTGGAGGGATTAGCGGGTAAATGTGTAGGGATACGGGAGTAGGGCCTGGGTGGGATTGTGGTCGGTGCAGACTTGATGGGCCGAATGGCCTGTTTCTGCACTGTAGGGTTTCTATGATTTCTATGATCTTCTGGAATGACAAAGCAGCCTTGAAAAGAACCAAATGTCTTTCAAAGGTGCCAGTAAATAAGGTCACATTTGATCTTCTGGATGAATGTGAACGGTCCCCTGCCAATGTTCAATGGGGGGAGGAGCTCTCTCTCCCCAGAGTCCTGGCCAACATTTATCCTGAAACCAATACCTCTCACAGGGATGTCTGCTCGTCTATCTTATTGCTCTTTGAGGGAGCATGTTTGGTATGAATTGTTGCTGCAGTTGTTTAAAATTGGGTGGCATGTTCACCTACTGGCTAGTGCTGCTGCCTCACAGCGCCAGGCACCTGGGTTCGATTCGCGGCTTGGGTCACTGTCTGTGTGGCATTTGCACATTCTCCCCGTGTCTGCGTGGGTTTCGTCCGGGTGCTCTGCTTTCTTCCCACAGTCCAAAGGACATGCTAACTAAGTGCATTGACCATGCTAAATTCTCCCTTAGTGTACCCGGACAGGCACCAGAGTGTGCCAACTGGGGAATTTTCACAGTAACTTCATTGCAGTGTTAATATAAGCCTACTTGTGACACTAATAAATAAACTTAAACTTAAATTGCTAGTCACTTCAAAAAGCACTTGGTTTGGTTGGGAAGGATTTTGGGGACATGGAAGGCACAGGTTTACCTTTCCAAGTGTTTCATCCTGGCTGGATACTTTCAGAATGGTCAGTAATCCCATCCAGAGCCTCTGCTGCCTTTGGGGGAGATTCATGACAGGGTTACAATCTGGGACTCTGCTCCAGCTGTTGGTGCCTGGCTCCAAGGGTGCACCCCTGAGCTGGTCCTCCAGGCCGGCAGGGGGCGGCGTGGAGCTGGTCCTCCAGGCCGGCAGGTGGCGGCGTGGAGCTGGTCCTCCAGGCCGGCAGAGGGCGGAATGGAGCTGGTCCTCCAGGCCGGCAGGGGGCGGGGTGGAGCTGGTCCTCCAGGCCGGCAGGGGGCGGGGTGGAGCTGGTCCTCTGGGTCAGCAGTAGGCGGAATGGAGCTGGTCCTCCAGGCCGGCAGGGGGCGGGGTGGAGTTGGTCCTCCGGGCCGGCAGGTGGAGGAGTGGAGCGGGTCCTCCGGGCCGGCAGGGGGCGGGGTGGAGCGGGTCCTCCGGGCCGGCAGGGGGCGGGGGTGGAGCGGGTCCTCCGGGCCGGCAGGGGGCGGGGTTGAGCGGGTCTTCCGGGCCGGCAGGGGGCGGGATGGAGCGGGTTCTCTAGGCGAGTGGGTTTGAGATAAACGCCTTCAAGCGGTGAGGAGAAGCCAGCTCCGTTTCAGTGAAAGCCCTTCCCGGACATGGCGACTCATGTCAGCGAGCTGGAGGCAGCCAAGAAGACCTTGACGGAGGCCTTAGGGGAGAATGTGAAGCAGTGAGTGTGGCCGTGGGGAGGCTGTTGCTGCTGGAGCCGGGGCCTGTGACCGCCATTAACATTAACCCCTGTGTGGATCTGCTGCTTGGGTTCACTCACAGTGCCCGGGCCCTGCGGACATTCAGTGGGATGGGAGGGAGACCCTTTCAATTGTTATTTAAATCCAGCGAGAGCCCAGGCTGCAAGTTTGGTTGTGGGTATTGGAGTTGCAGTGGATTTAAATCTAAGCAAGTGTGAAGTTATTAATTTTGGAGCCTGATATGAAGTTAAATACAGTGGATGTCCAAAGAGACTTGCGGGTCCAGGTTCCTTAAAATGCCACAAACAGCTGCAGAAAATAACCAAGGAAGCTAATGAAATAGTGGCCTTTATATTTACAGATTTACAAGCATTATGCCTGGACTTCAGGGGTTTAATTATGAGGAGAGATTATACAAATTAGACCTGTTTTCTCTAGAATTTAGAAGGTTAAGGGGTGATCTGATTGACGTCTCCAAGATACTAACAGGAAAATACAAGGTAGATAAAGTTCAAACTAGTTCCACTGGAGAGTCTAGAGGTAGTGCCAGTGGTCGATAAATTATGCAAGGAGTCTTAACAACACCAGGTTAAAGTCCAGCAGGTTTATTTGGTAGCAAACGCCACTAGCTTTCGGAGCGCTGCTCCTTCGTCAGATGGAGTGGAAATCGGGCAGATTTCCACTCCATCTGACGAGGGAGCAGCGCTCCGAAAGCTAGTGGCGTTTGTTACCAACTAAACCTGTTGGACTTTAACCTGGTGTTGTTAGACTCCTTTCTGTGTTTACCCCAGTCCAACGCCAGCATTTCCACACTATAAATTATGGCCAGACCATTCAGGAGAGATGTTAGGAAGCACTTCTACTCACAAAGGATAGTAGACGTTTGGAACTCTCTGCCACAAATGACAGTCGATGCTAGATCAGTTGCTATCTTTAAATTTGAGACAGATAAGTTTTTGTTAAGCAAAGGTATCAAGGGATATGGGCCAAAGCAAGTATATGGAATTAGGCCACAACCCTGTTCCCATTAAATGGCAGAACATGCTCGATGGGTTGAATGGCCTGCTCCTGTTCCTATGATACCTCTGCTTGTAGCTGCTCTTCTCTCTCTGGAGTTCAAAAGGCGTACATTTGACCCTTCACTGTCTTATATTTTACTTCTATGCTGATTTATTTTTTGATTTGGATGTTTGGCAGAAATAGGCCAGAGGTTTAGAAACATAGAAAAACTACAGCACAAAACAGGCCCTTTAGCCCCACAAGTTGTACCGAACATATCCTTACCTTTTAGGCCATAGAAACATAGAAAAACTACAGCACAGAACAGGCCCTTCGGCCCCACAAGTTTAGACAGTGAATGATATGAATGGGTCAAATGTGCACCAGTAAGGGCAGCTTTTATTTAAAAATAGTTCTCAAATAATTAGGAAACATTAGATCTCATTATACAAAGCTTGAGTGAATTTGGTGACTGCTAATTTAAAAATGTCTTTGTTTTCAACATTGCAAACTCAAAATGGGCAGGAGTCTTTATCTTTCCAATAAATGTTGCAATCACGCTAAATGACAGTTCACTGACACCCCTCAGGATTTCCCATCAAACTCTCATGTCGTCCTGTTAATAACTTTAAATTGAAAGAAAAATAAAAAGTCCTTTAAGGATGAAACTAATAGGGTAGATAAAGAGGAACCAGTAGATGTAATATATATGGGTTTCCAAATGACATTTGATGTGCAAAACGTTAATAGGCAAGATAAGGGCTCATGGAGCTGGGGGTAATTTATTAGCGTGGATAGACATCTGGTGAACAGATAGGAAACAGTGGCCATAAACTGGGCTTTTTTAAGGTGGTAGACTGTGACTCGCAGAATGTTGCAAGAATCGGTGTCAAAGTCTCAGCTATTTGTGATTTATATGCATGAATTAGACAGAGTAATGTATCTATATTTGCTGATGGGCCAAAGCTATGTGTGAAGGTAAGCTGTGTGGAGGACATAGAGGCTGCAAAGAAATATAGGTTGTGAGTGAACAATAAGATGGCAGATGGAGTATATTGTAAGGAAGTATGAAGTTATTCATTTCGATCATGAGAATAGAGAAGCAGTACATCTTTTAAAAGTTGTAAAACTTATAAATATTGATGTTCAAAGAGATTGGGTGTACTCGTGCAAGAGACGCAGAAAGTTAGCACGCAGGTACAGGAAGCAATAATAAAGGCAACTGGCATGTTGGCCTTTATATCAGTTGGGTGTACAGGAATGAAGACATTCTATACAGTTGGACAGAGTTTTGGTGAGACCACATCTGGAATTCTAAGTGCAGTTTTGGTCTCCATATTAAGGGAAGAATATAGTTGCATTGGAGGTTGTACAGTGAAGGTTCACTAAATTGGTCCTTGGGATGAGGGTTGTCCTATGATAAGGGGCTAGGGAAATTGGGCTTGTATTCTCTGGAGTTTGGAAGAATGAGGCAATCTCATTGGAACCTACAAAATTCTGAAGAGGCTTGATAAGGTAGACACTGAAACATACTCGATTCTGAAAGTGCTTGATGGAGTAGATGCTGAGAGATTGTTTCTGCTATTCTGGGAGTCTAGAATATGGGGGCACGGTCTCAGGATAAGTTGCCAATTATTTGGGACTGAGATGAGGAGAAATTACTTCACTTAAAGGGTTATAAATCTTTGGAACTCTACCCCAGAGGGTTGTGGATTCTCCATTGTTGAATATGTTTAAGATTAGGATAGACAAAATTTTGGTATGTCGGGGAACTGAGGGATATGGAGAGTGCGGGGGGGAGGGGGAGGAGATGTGGAATCTAAACAGAAGATTAGCCATGATTGTTCTGAATGGTGGAGCAGAAGCGATGGACCATTAAGTCATATGGTCTACTGTTCCTATTGTGTTATTATTGGAGCTCCTGTAACTATGATAGTGAGATAATAAGAACCATTGGAGATTATGAAGAACCGTATTTTTTGTAACAAAATGCTTTAGTATATGACATGAGTCGACCTTTGACTAGTTATAAACCTGTTTGATCTTGCCTCTGATTACCTGAAAGAATTGAGTTAAAATATATATCTTGCAGTGCATTCTGCATTGCCAACTTTATTCCACACCTAACTGGGAATGAAGTAAAATGTACCAGCATTTAATGTACATCATCCTTGCAATGATGCCTGAAGGGTGATATAGTCATTGTTTTTGCATCTGAATGTTGGGCTTGAGATGCGTGCATGTGTGTCTTGTCTTTGATGTTAGCATGTTTTAGAATAGACAACATGCATGCTAATATCTTGGATGCAATTTCCTTGCATCTTGACACCTGATTTTCAACAAAAAAGGAAGTGTTTTCTTTTTAAATCCAATTCGGGAAGAAATTAATATTTGCTGATTCACCACTGACATTATTGTACATATAACAGAAGAAGTTGGGTTTGAAGGGGCAATTTTTTAAACTACCTAGACATACATTTACAATGTGATGTATGGCTGAAAAAAAAATCAAATCCTAAGGTTGGAGTAAAATGCAGCAGCTGAGGTTTAATTTTTATGATATTGCTGTTGATAATTGCGGGGCTGCACAAATCCCAAAGGGAAAGTTGGATTAGCTATCTCAACGATTTGCAATTTGTATTTTATTATGAGAAGATATGTGTACTGGAGTCAGGAACAAAATATTCCAATGCCACTTTTGGAGATTTTAAACATTAAATCATTTATTAACAAAAGGAACACTTAAAGACGTGATTATAATTACACAGTTAAAAAATAGTCCCAAAAATATTTCCCACAAGATTTAGGTCTAGTTCACTTCACAGTCAAATACCCCTTTTCAGGCAACAGTCCATTTAGATTCTTAATCTATAAAAAAAATCCAATAATACTACCATAAGATATCCACGGTTGCTATAGGGGAGGTATTCATAAGGCTCCTCCCCCTCTCACTTGATAAAGGAAATTCAAGGCATGTAACAAAAGTTTGCCTTCAGGAACAGACAAACACTTTTCTGAGGGTTCAGAGCTCACTTTGCCTCTTTCACAGCTACCTCTAAACACAGCATATCCTTCAGGATATTGCATGGCCACTGTCTACTCTTCCAGCTTTCAATCCTTCCTTAAGTATGTCTTTTCTCTTTCACCTTTAAAACCCATTGCTCATAATGTTCTTCGGAAGTTACCTTTCCCAGAATATAAAAAAATTATGTTGCTTTATGACTACTACTTTTGGGTAAAAATAAGCTTAATATGTTGTTTTATTCATTTATGATCTTTGCCACTTGTAAATTCTTCAACTACCCTCTTATCTCCTAATGCAAAATTCTATTCGTGTTGTTCCCTGGTCCTCCACCATGTGCACCTGCATTACTTTTATATCTAACCCTTTTCAATGATTTAACCTTTACAGTCTAACTGTCTTCAGTTTAATTAAATTAGTCACACGCATGCACACAGCCCCCACAGTCTGTTTCACAGTAAACCACAGTGAAATTAGGAAACTCCGATATTTCTTTACGTCATCACATTTGCGTAAAATTGTTCCGCAGATTGTTTTATCGCCCATAACTAGTCCTGATTCACCCTCTCAAAACACGGTTGTCTCCTGGTCCGATGTACGTAATATCCTTCTTGAGGACCTGCTGCTTCGATCTTATGCAAAGTCCAACTCATTCAGACTTCTCTCTCATGTCCTATCATATAGTAAACATCACTGACCTATCGCTGCTTCGTTACTTTTGTCACGTCACCTCCCCATTTTGACGCAATGTCGAATTCCCCCTCAACTCCTAGAAGATACTTGGGGTCCATTATTTCTGTTACGTTATATGTTACTATGTAAACTTTGTGTTTAATACTGTTGTTAAACTGCTTAAATAAAGCAAATCTGTGTCTATTATACAGGAATTTAATGTGGGTGTGTTAACCAGTGCACTGTCAGAGGGAATCCAAACTCTGCTCCTGATCTGTGTTGCTTGTGGTTAATTCATCAGCTTTATTTCACCACTGTGTGACTAGTCAAAATCGATGGTTTTCTATTGCATTTCTCTTTATTGCTTGTTACTATTTTACTGTCCATTACAATTTCTGTTTTACATTTTGTAAAAAATATACAGGAACACAATTTAGAATATATAAAAATCTAAGGAAAAATACTCTGCCCTTGTACAACAAAATAGATTTCACTTCAGTGGTGATCCATTCAGCTTCCATAGAACATAGAACATAGAACAGTACAGCACAGAACAGGCCCTTCGGCCCACGATGTTGTGCCGAGCTTTATCTGAAACCAAGATCAAGCTATCCCACTCCCTATCATCTTGGTGTGCTCCATGTGCCTATCCAATAACCGCTTAAATGTTTCTAAAGTGTCTGACTCCACTATCACTGCAGGCAGTCCATTCCACACCCCAACCACTCTCTGCGTAAAGAACCTACCTCTGATATCCGTCCTGTATCTCCCACCACGAACCCTATAGTTATGCCCCCTTGTACTAGCTCCATCCACCCGAGGAAATAGTCTTTGAACGTTCACTCTATCTATCCCCTTCATCATTTTATACACCTCTATTAAGTCTCCCCTCAGCCTCCTCCACTCCAGAGAGAACAGCCCTAGCTCCCTCAACCTTTCCTCATATGACCTACCCTCCAAACCAGGCAGCATCCTGGTAAATCTCCTCTGCACTCTTTCCAGCGCTTCCACATCCTTCTTATAGTGAGGTGACCAGAACTGCACACAATATTCCAAATGTGGTCTCACCAAGGTCCTGTACAGTTGCAGCATAACCCCACGGCTCTTAAACTCCAACCCCCTGTTAATAAAAGCTAACACACTATAGGCCTTCTTCACAGCTCTATCCACTTGACTGGCAACCTTTAGAGATCTGTGGATATGGACCCCAAGATCTCTCTGTTCCTCCACAGTCTTCAGAACCCTACCTTTGACCCTGTAATCCACATTTAAATTAGTCCTACCAAAATGAATCACCTCACATTTATCAGGGTTAAACTCCATTTGCCATTTTTCAGCCCAGCTTTGCATCCTATCTATGTCTCTTTGCAGCCTACAACAGCCCTCCACCTCATCCACTACTCCACCAATCTTGGTGTCATCAGCAAATTTACTGATCCACCCTTCAGCCCCCTCCTCTAAGTCATTAATAAAAATCACAAAGAGCAGAGGACCAAGCACTGATCCCTGCGGCACACCGCTAGCAACCTGCCTCCAATCCGAAAATTTTCCATCGACCACCACCCTCTGTCTTCGGTCAGACAGCCAGTTACCTATCCAATCGGCCAACTTTCCCTCTATCCCACACCTCCTCACTTTCATCATAAGCCGACCATGGGGGACCTTATCAAACGCCTTACTAAAATCCATGTATATGACATCAACTGCCCTACCTTCATCAACACAGTTACCTCCTCAAAAAATTCTATCAAATTTGTGAGGCACGACTTGCCCTTCACGAATCCGTGCTGACTATCTCGGATTAATCCGCATCTTTCTAAATGGTCGTAAATCCCATCCCTAAGGACCCTTTCCATCAATTTACCAACCACCGAAGTAAGACTAACCGGTCTATAATTACCAGGGTCATTTCTATTCCCTTTCTTAAACAGAGGAACAACATTCGCCATTCTCCAGTCCTCTGGCACCATCCCCGTGGACAGCGAGGACCCAAAGATCAACGCCAAAGGCTCTGCAATCTCATCCCTTGCCTCCCACAGAATCCTAGGATACATTTCATCAGGCCCAGGGGACTTATCGACCTTCAGTTTATTCAAAACTGCCAAGACATCCTCCCTCCGAACATCTATTTCCTCCAGCCTATTAGCCTGTAACACCTTCTCTTCCTGAAAAACATGGCCCCTCTCCTTGGTGAACACTGAAGAAAAGTATTCATTCATCACCTCGCCTATCTCTACTGACTCCATACACAAGTTCCCATTACTGTCCTTGACCGGCCCTAACCTCACCCTGGTCATTCTTTTATTCCTCACATAAGAGTAAAAAGCCTTGGGGTTTTCCTTGATCCGACCCGCCAAGGACTTCTCATGTCCCCTCCTAGCTCTCCTAAGCCCCTTTTTCAGCTCATTCCTTGCTAACTTGTAACCCTCAATCGAGCCATCTGAACCTTGTTTCCTCATCCCTACATAAGCTTCCCTCTTCCTTTTCACAAGACATTCCACCTCTTTTGTGAACCATGGTTCCCTCACTCGGCCATTTCCTCCCTGCCTGACAGGGACATACCTATCAAGGACATCCAGTATTTGTTCCTTGAAAAAGTTCCACTTTTCATTAGTTCCTTTCTCTGACAGTTTCTGTTCCCAACTTATGCCCCCTAATTCTTGCCTAATCGCATCATAATTACCCCTCCCCCAATTGTAAACCTTGCCCTGCCGTACGGCCCTATCCCTCTCCATTGCAATAACAAAAGACACCGAATTGTGGTCACTATCTCCAAATTGCTCTCCCACAACCAAATCTAACACTTGGCCCGGTTCATTTCCCAGTACCAAATCCAATGTGGCCTCACCTCTAGTCGGCCCATCCACATATTGTGTCAGGAAACCCTCCCGCGCACACTGCACAAAAACTGCCCCATCAAAACTATTTGACCTACAAAGGTTCCAATCAATATTTGGAAAGTTAAAGTCCCCCATGACAACTACCCTGTGACCCCCACACATATCCATAATCTGCTTAGCAATTTCTTCCTCCACATCTCTATTACTATTTGGGGGCCTATAGTAAACTCCTAGCAACGTGACCGCTCCTTTCCTATTTCTAACTTCAGCCCATATTACCTCAGTGTGCAGATCCCCCACGAAGTGCCTTTCCGCAGCCGTTAAACTATCCTTGATTAACAATGCCACTCCTCCACCTCTTTTACCAGCTTCCCTACACTTAGTGAAACATCTATACCCCGGAACGTCCAACAACCATTCCTGTCCTTGTTCTACCCACGTCTCCGTAATGGCCACAACATCGTAGTCCCAAGTACCAATCCACGCCCCAAGTTCATCTACCTTGTTCCGGATGCTCCTTGCATTGAAGTAGACACACTTCAACCCACCTTCCTGTCTACCAGTACCCACCCTTGACCCTGATACCTTCCCCAATACCTCACCACCCTCACTGACTTCTGGACTACAACTCCCTTTCCCACTCCCCTGACAAATTAGTTTAAACCCCCCTGAAGAGCCGTAACAAATTTCCCTCCGAGGATATTGGTGCCCCTCTGGTTCAGGTGCACCCCGTCCTGTTTGTACAGGTCCCACCTTCCCCAGAACGTGTTCCAATTATCCACGTATCTGAAACCCTCCCTCCTACACCATCCCTGCAACCACATATTTAACTGCACTCTCTCCCTGTTCCTCAACTCGCTATCACGTGGTACCGGCAACGTACCAGAGATGACCACATGTTTTGTCTTGGCTCTCAGCTTCCAGCCCAGCTCCAGAAATTCCTGCTTTAAATCCCCGTCCCTTCTCTTACCTATGTCATTGGTACCAATGTGCACCACGACTTGTGACTGTTTCCCCTCCCCCTTCAGAATCTGGAAAACACGGTCTGAGACATCACGGACCTTGGCATCCGGTAGGCAACATACCATCCGTCAGTCTCTTTTGCTGCCACAGAACCTCCTATCTATCCCTCTAACTAACGAGTCCCCAATAACTATCGCCCTCCCGCTCTCCCCCTTTCCCTCCCGAGCCACAGAGACGGACACAGTGCTGGAGATCCTCTCACTGCGGCTCCCCACTGGTATGTCATCCCCCTCAACCGTATCCAAAGCGGAATACTTGTTGCTAAGGGGAACGACCACCGGGGATCCCTGCACGGACTGCTTCCTCCCAGCCCCTCTCACCGTCACCCATCCGTTTTCAATCCTCGGAGTAACTGTATTCCTAAAGCTTGTGTCTATGGCCATCTCTGCGTCCCTGATGATCCTAAGTTCATCCAACTCCAGCTCCAGTTCCCTAACACGGTTTTGGAGGAGCTGCAGATGGGTGCACTTCCCACAGGTGTAATCAGTAGGGACACTGTCGTCGTCCCTCACCTCAAACATAGTGCAAGAGGAACATTGCACTGCCTGCACACCCATCCCCTCTAGATACCTTGCCAGTACCAGGTAGAAAGTGCAAAAATGAATTCAACTCACCCCTGCTCCAATCAGCATTTTTCCAATCAGCAAACCTTTATCAATCTTTGTGCTGATTTCAGACTGAGGTCTCAAGATGAGTACCTATTCTAATTCATTATGTATTAAGTTCCAAATAGCCTTTTTTGTTGTAATAGTCTATTCCTAATTGTTTTGAAGATTTTGTGTGCTAACAAATGAGTTATCCAGTAATTTGAATTAAGCTGTGAATATTTTGTGATACATCAATCAAATTAAGAAAAGTTGACTGTAGTCAAATTTTATCTTTAGCGAGAGAGAGGGAGATAAAATTGTTTGACTCATAAGATTTTGTCAAAATGTGATTGTTTGGTTGCCATTTGTCATGATTTGACTAAAGTCACAGACAGCATTCTCTGTGATGGTGCTGCATTATCCTTCCACGATTTCCCCAATTCCTCTGAAGCTTTGGCATAACAAACCACACCATCTTCCTCCAATGCCTTTGCTTTGTTGTCTAGTCTGATCACGCCATCTTCCTCCAATGCCTTTGCCTGGTCTAGCCTGGTGGGACAGTCGTAGTTAAATGCTTATCCTTCTGATCAGAGCTGAGTGGCTTCAACACTGGCCTCCCTTCCTGCCCATTTCCTCAGATTACCCCAAGGATTTATCCTTCGCTGCCTCCTCTTCCTCAGCCACGCGCTGTTCTTTTATGACATCTGAAAGCATAAGACAACCTTCTACATGTATGCTGGTGACACCCAGCTCCAGCACACCATCACCTCTCTTGCTCCCTTTGATATTCAGTCTTGATGGACTGCAATTTTCTCCAGCTAAAATTTGTGAAATCTGCTAACCTCGCCACAAACTTTGTATCCTTGTCAATGACTCCATCTTCGCCTCTAGTCACTGCACAGCCTGCATCAGCCTTCCATCTGACTCCAAACTGAGCTTCCGACATCCTCTCCGGTATTCCTCCCCATCTGAGCTCGACCACCATTGAAACTCTCATTTATGCCTTTGTCACCTCTGTATTCCACTGTTCCAATCTTGTCTCATCCTGTAATCTCCATAAACTTCAGCTCAACCTAATTTCACTGGCCGGTTTCTATCTCGCACAAAGTTTTGCTCATCTCTGTCCCTCTCCTCCTTGCTGACTTGCATCTGATCTGTTGAATTTAAACTTCCAATTGTTATATTTAAATCTCCCCTTGGCCTCACCATCTTCTATCACTGTAACATCCTTTAGCCTTCACAAGCCCACGACCCCATTCAAATTTCTGTTTCTCTGACCCTGGCCACATTTTGTATCGTCACCCCCTTTATTTTGCCCCACAATTGACAGTTCTGCTTTTTAGCTGCTGAAGCCCTGCAAGCCGTAGCACTCTCTCTAAACCCCTCTGCCCTACTTTGTTTAAGAAACTGCTTAAAATCTATCTCTATCATGAAACATTTAGTCATCCTTCCCAGTTTATTCTTGTTTGGTTTAGCATCCATTGTTTTTGATTATACCTCTGAGAAGCATCTTGCAAAATTTTTCAGCATTAGAATTCTAGAATGGCTTCAGCACAGACTGAGGTCATTTGGCCCTCAAGTCCATGTTGGCCCAATCCAAGAGTAACTTGGCTCGCTCCACTCCCTGTCATTCTATATTTATTTCTCCTTCAGGTGCTTTTCAAATTCCGATCTGAACGCCACAATTGGATCCACCTCTGCCAGCCTTTTAGTCCGTGGATGCAGATTGTAACCACTGCTGCCTAAAAATAGATTTCCACTCTTGTTTCGCTCAGCATCCTTGGATGCGTCCCATTCAGTCCTGGTGATTTCTCAACTTTAAATACAGCCAGCCTTTCTAGTACCTCTTTATCAATTTTTAGCCCATCTAGTCTCTCAGCCCCATCCTGTTTTTTACTATGACATTAGTATCATAATCTTCCTTGGTAAGGACATGACTGAGATACTAAACGAGTAAGTACTCATTTAATATCTCAGTCATGTCCTCTGCTTCCATGTCTTTTTGGTCCCTAATCGGCCTCACCCCCTCTTACTATCTTTTTACTGTTTATATGCCAGTAGATGCCTTCTTCATTCTCATTTATGTTAACTATCAGTCTTTTCCCATACTTTCTTAGCCTCTCTAATTGCTGTTTTCATTTACCTTCTGAATTTTATGTATTCAGGCTGGCGCTGACTGACATAGATTTGTCCTGTACCCCATTTTCTGCTTCATCTGTCTTTTTATCTATTCCAGGGAGTTCTGGCTTTGGTTGTCCTATCTTTCCCCCTCCTGGGAATAGACATTGACTGTACCTGAACCTTCTCCTCTATAAAGGCAGCCCCATTGTTCCGTTACAGTTTTATTGGTCAACTTTGATTCCAGTTTACCAGGGATGGATCTGTTCTCATTCCCACTGAAATTGGACTTCCTCCAATTAAGTATTTGTGCTCTACATTTCTTCTTGTCCTCTTCAACAGCTAACCTAAAACTAATGATACAATTATCTTCATTCCACAAATATTTCCCACATGACCCACCTTATTCACCTGAACCAGCAATGATTCATTTCTCATTGAGCCAGAAACACACTGATCAAGAAAATTCTCCTCAACTCCTACTGCCCTTTACAGTTTACCACAATGATGTCTCATAGAACCAGAGACCCCCCAGGTTCGAATCTCGGTTTGGGTCACTGTGCAGAGTTTGCACGTTCTCCCAGTGTCTGAGTGGGTTTTCTCCTGGTGTTCCGGTTTCCTCCCACAGTTTGAAGGATGTGCTGGTTAGGTGCATTAGCCATGCTAAATTCTCCCTCAGTGTACCCGTACAGGCACTGGAGTGTGGCAACTAGGGGATTTTCACAGTAACTTCATTGCAGTGTTAATGTAAGCCTACTTGTGACTCTAATAAATAAACTTTTAAAAACTTTACTGTCCCAACCTGTAGTAGAATAATTGAACTCCCACAAGTATTGTTCTTCAACTGGTGGGTCATCACCCCCGGGAATGACATTTTGATATCGTTAGTTTTCCTTTTCGCATTCTATTTTAGGTCTGTGCCCCACAAGGGGCTTGTCACGCTTCACTTTTGTTTAATTTATTGATCATTGTTTTATTAAGAGTGTAGTTCTTCAGGCCTTCCGCACTGGCGGATGCCACAGGGGCTGAAGTGCATCATCAACCCGGGAATGATATTTTAGTTTGATTAGTTAAGTTTCCTTTCATGTTTTGATTTTTGTTACAGTGCCCCACCAGGGGGCTGTCATCCCTCTTTAGTTTGTTCATTTTATTGATCATTTATTCAAGAGCATATAGTTCTTGTACATCTCTGTAATTACCCTCCAAATTAACTCTCTCCCATTAATAAATAGTTCATATAGCACCAAGTAATGTAATGGCACTTCTGCTGTTTCTTGACTCTAAACAAATGGATCATGCTTTCCAGAACATCCTCTCTGTAGTGTTGTAATCTCCTTAATCAATACAGCATTTCTCTTCCATATGAAGTTGTTGTTTTCATTGTATCTTCCCTGTCTACAGAGTTCCCTTTTGGAAATTAATAAGAATCTGCCTTCACCACAGTTTCAAGTGGATATTAACCATGAGCTGAGAGAAAAGCAAATTTTTTGTTTCCTTTTGCTTTCTCAGATATTGGGCAAACTTGAAGCTTTGGTTCAAACAAAAGATAAGCAAAGAGGAGTTTGATGTGGAAGCGAGGAGACTCCTTACTCACGATAATGGTAAGACCTGTGACTGTTTAATTCTCTTACCTCTAACAGATAGAGCTGTGGATTTTACGAATGAAAACTCATGCACAAAATTTGCTATTACGTGGCTCATACACAGCACACTCAGTATCAAAGTTGACAAAAGTTTCCTCTGTCTGCTGGCTGCAGAGACCCTCTGTGAGATGCATTTTCATAGCCTAAATGCATTTACATACGATCAAAGGGTGGCAAATGTGCAGTGGGCCAAATGGCTTCCTTCTGTGCTCTAGATGCTATGATTGATGTGGGAAATAGAAATATGTCCGAAAAGGGGCTTCTGTTGGACACTGGTGGAACAGTGGAAGTAAATCTACTTTGCATCTAATCATGCTGTGAGGAATTGTTATTTTAATGGGGATGTGCTAAAATCTCTAATTATGAAAAGGAAGAGGAAATCTGCTCACGTGAGGAGGTGCTTTGAGCCAATCCATCTCAATCTCATTCTCTTTATAGTGAGAGCATGCAGATTACTATAAAGCAATGTTGTTCCTCAACATAAGCTTGTTTTCCCCATAAAGACATAGCATTTTCAAACTATTCCCACATTGGAAGACCACCTGATTATTCCAGTGCAAAGTATGAGTAAAAGTTACATTTCTTTTCATCAAACATTATATGTTTTAAAATCAGCTTCCATGGCCAAGGGCTGAATTGAGGCAAGTTTTACAATCAATCATTCCAAGTAAAATGTAAAGATAAAAGTGATGGAACAAATTGATACTGATCATTAGATTAGGGTTTTTAAATTATCAAAGTTCAAATGTTACCAGTATTAGAATTTATTAATTGGATGACTGAAAAATGGCTTGGCACTATTCTTAGAATCAAAGAATAGAACCATAGAGTGCAAAAGGAGCCCCATCGAGCCTGCGCCGACAACAATCCCACCCTGCCCCTATCCCTTAACCCACGTTTACCCTATTAATCCCCTTGACGTCCCCCTAACACTAAGGAGCAATTTAATATGGCCATTCAACCTAACCAGCACATATTTGGACTGTGGGAGGAAACTGGTGCACCCAGAGGAAACCCACGCAGACACAGGGAGAATGTGCAAATTCCACACACACAGTCACCCAAGCTGGGAATCAGACCTGGGTCCCTGGCATTGTGAGGCAGCAGTGCTAACTACTGTGCCACCATGCCAGGCAAATTAAGATGTAAATCTTGTTGTCTTGCATCTTAATTCTGATAGTTGTTCGCTGTTCTATAGCTGGTAGCTGCTGTGAGATCAGCTTGGAACTCGGCTGTAATCTTATGTAAGAATGACAGAGTTGATGGGGTTTGTTCTCAGCTGACTCCATACTGCACAATATAAGGCATCTGAGTAACTATAGTAATGGGCTATCGAAAACTTTGCAAGCCCCTTTCTGAACACTTTCAGTGGCTTTGCATTACTGTTTTGTAATTCTGCCCAACCACATGGGTGCACCATTTTCCAAAACAGGTCAAAGAAAAAAATGTGAAAATGATTACAAGATCACCTCCTGAGCGAGAACGATATTTTCAGCTTCTGAAGAATGGAAGTTCTGTCATTATGTTGTATTGTGACATTATTCAGTGACAGTTTTGGGACGGGCCAGTTTGTTTTAAGCAAAACTGATGTTAAAAATCTCTCACTTTGTGGGGTTGAGGTACATTCCATTTTCTACAGATTCATTGTGAACTTGCTCAAGAACAGCTGGCATGTCAGGTGCGATGTGACTGTGAGACATTTTGATAACTGTCAGGTTGTCAATATATTTAAAGTGGTGAATGTCATTGTCAATATTTCTGCAGCTAGCCTCATTGATCATGCCAAGGAACGCTGTGGGTCCCATCTTAGTTCCCTGGGGTCTCCAGCATGTATGCACATCCATCTGGACACTTTATTGGTTAATTTGATGCACTTTGTGATTTAGAATTAAGTTATTTATTCAAGAAACAAGGTGAATTGGCTTCGTTTGTAGGAGCTTTGAGATGGTGATCCTATGATTAGTGTGATTGGGTGCTTTGAAGTCCATAGACATCAATGAAGAAATTGACCCTGACCTGTCAGCATGCTGATGAAGTGTTTGCAGAATATTGGTCAGGCAAAGTGAAGTTGGAGCACCTTTTGATATTTGCAGACTGTTTGGGGTCAAGGCTGCGTAGCTTTACTTCCATTGTTCCTTGTGCTATAAGATTTCTGTGATTTTGGAGGAACGGTCAGTTGGAGGAATTGAACGCTAGTTGTCAATGCTGGTGAGTGACTGCTTTGGAATAGGAATGACATATGTCCTTTTGTACTGTCCTGGGACTATTGGTTATGCGTATGATGCATTGATTTAAGGTTCAGCAAGTTTGTAAGAGAACTGATGTATAAGACTGGTGGAGATGTTAGCATAGACTCTAATCATAAAACTAAGCCAATTTCTTATTTCTGCGAATTTAGATCTACTGAATAATTTTCTGGCTTGTGGAGGGAGTATGGAATTCATGAGAATGATCAAAGAGGAGCGGAATGAGTTCCTAACTGGCCAACATTGTTGAGGATAAAATGCATTGTTGAGGGGCGGTGGAGTTTGGGGTGTGGGTGGTATGTCTCCTAGTCTCTTGGGGCCATATTTGATCACCTTTGGGTGGTGAGGACAGTGATTTGGAGATTGGCATGATGGGGAAGTTCAGAATAAGAATAGCTCAAGTCAATGTTGCAAACATAGTTTGAAAGGGAATACACAATCGGCAAGTCTATGAAGGGTACAAAGCATGAACTAACTAAGGTGTGATGCTGGAGAATGCTGCAGAGGTAGGATGGGGGTAAGCCTTGCCAGGATTTTGGTTGACCATTTCTCACTAAGTTTAATATGGAGATTTGTCACTTGTATGCAAGGCCTGAGGGCTATAGTCAAGTGTGAATCATAACCTGTGGCTAGGTATGCAGAAAATTCATGAAATTCATGGAAAGTAGAAAGTAGAAGATGCTCTGAAACTTTGGTCTGAGTCATCACACCTCAGGACATAACGTTGCAAAACATTAGCTGTATATTGATAGAAAATTGGGATTCACTCAATTAACCACAATTGGGTATTAATCAAACATTAAATGGCCAGGATTTTGTAATCAGTGATGAACTATTGGCATCATTCGTTCATCGCATGGGCTTTTGTGATAGAACTTTGCAATGATTAGAAGTCTACCTATGCGAACACGGCAAGCAAATGTATATTTCCTTAACTAATCAGATTGAAGTATTGTTAATAAGTGGGGAAGACTATGAATCAGGATGTGTCAATTACAATAGCTAAATCATATACAGGAAGTGAAATAGAGAAAGGGGGGGGGGGAGAAAAGGCAAAATAACATTTAAAATTCTTTTAAATCTCCAGCAACAATTTAAACTTATAGGTATCAAATTGTGCATTTGTAAAAGTTGATTTTCAGTGCCAGAGAGGTTGTTTGGGAGTAATTAAGAATTAGCATGATTTTAACAAATTTGCTTGCACTGCAATGCGCAAGATCCATTGTGAACTTGCTCAAGAACAGCTGGCATGTGAGATGCGATGTGAATGTTAGACATTTTGATAATTCAGGTTGTCAATATATTTAGAGTGGTGAATGTCATTGGCATGTTTAATGGATGTTGCTCATGTAAGTACAACAAGTGGATGTTCTTTCATGTATTTCTATGACAATGGCAAGTCTCTTGATGCGATACAGTTACAGCGAAGCTTCTGGAGGGACAGGGAAACTTGAACAGCAACTTCCTGTTTTTCACATTTAAATGTGCATGTACAGTTGCTGGACGTTGCTGTCAGATTTATAGCAGTGAGCAATTGCCGATAGCCTAAAATCCTGGCCAATGTGAGTGAAAAGGTATCAAAAAGTGCCAATGAAAGAACTGCTGTATTCAGATTCCTTGATTTAAAAAAATTACCATCCCTGTACCCATAAAAATACAAAATTGACTAATCTAATTGGTAGATAATTTCTGAGTTATTTTGGAATGCTATTTCTTCCTATATTCCGGTTAGTTTGTAGAGCTGAAAGTTACATCTAGAACTGATAGGTAAAGTATGCAATTCTGATTAAAAATTAAATTCTACCATAAATTTAGGGGGCGATCTTACTGGCCCATCATGTTGATCGGCGTGGCAAGCTGTTACCGTCACGAGAGAGGTGAAAAACCGGGTTCGTGCCTGGTTTCTCACCTCTTGTAATATTACTGGCCTTGTTCTGCTGGCAAAAGGTGCAAGGCTGATTTTAATATTTAAATCCTTATTTATATATTATTAGTGAGCCCAGGATGTAATCATCAGGGCTCACTTGCCTTAATGGCCTTGCCGGCGAAGGTCCTCGCCAGTGAGGATCAAGTATGGCCCACCCACCAATGGGGACCTGATGTGATGGCCTTGCCGGTGGGCCATTGAGGTGCCCATGTGATCGGGGGCGGGGTGGGGGGGGCAGTGCCAACCTGGTGGGGGAGGCGATGTGGGGTGGGGGGGAAGTTTGGGGAAGTGAGAGTCTCCCAATTCACTCAGTGGAAGATCATGGCGCATGTGCAAAAGCGCCCTCTAGCAGTCGGTGTGAATTGACTCTGTCCACTCCCCCTTACTGGTGAGCATCACACTTTCCCTCTTTTTTTCCCTAAGTGTGCTAAGATTTTATTTTTTCTCTCGCTGAAAAAATAGGCACGATTCTCTCCCGTTTTCATGCTTGTTGGCACTTAGAATATTTTTGGCAAAATCGCCCCATTAGACTTTTAATTTTTAAAAGGCTGCAAAAAAATTTGCCCTTTTTTCCATCCCCCATCCCTGCCTTGACGTTAGTGTGGTCTTCTGACAGGAGCCTGAAGGTTGAGTTGGACAGTTTGCCTGGGCTTTGGGACGCTGGGAATTACTTGCTACTATAAACAAATTCTATGTGCGGGATTTAATTTTTTTTTAAAATCCTGCTCTTTGGAAATGCAGTACATGATACACAATGACAATGTGCTTCACGTGTCAGCCAGTAGGAAAAACAGTGAAGAATTATATAACACCTGGTGAGAGAGAATTATAATTTTCATCCTGCTCCTGTGGGACTCAAATTGCTCAATATTGCATAGTAGCATCCAGACAGAGAATGTACCATATTGCAATTGAGATTTCTGGATGGTGCATATAAGATCAATAAATTAGGTGATGAACCTTGCTGGGATAGGGCATCTTATTATTGTCCCCCAGCAGTAATTTTTTCCCCCACCTTTAACTCAAAAAAACTTGCTGGAAATGTGAGCCGATATGGCTCGGGGGATATCTGAGCATCTGGGACCTCTGTGAATGATGAGACTGACAATTTATCTCTTTAATCAATGAGATTTAAAGGATTGAAAAAGGAAGAGATAGAATAGGAAGGTGAATTAGAGTCAAATCAGGTACTGAAATTGCGAAGGGACTAAGGAAAAGAGACTCGAGGAAAAAGCAGGAATTTACTACTTTGAGTGAAGCCAAACAGTTTAAGTTCTCTTTCTGGGCCAGAGGTTAATTGGCATTGAATTAACAATGATCATGTTGTTGAAAGGTATTTATTTAGGCTCTTAGATACAAGCTCTAACCAGTTGCAGTGAGTTTAATGAACAACTGATATGCACACGCAATGAATTCTTAAAAATAACAGGTAAACTGCAGTTGATGTCACTTGTGTAAGGCATCAAGACTTGGGGATTTGCAACCCAAGGTCTATCACTTAATTCTTGGAACCTGCTGATTTGCATATTTATAGAAGTGTGCATAATTGATATGTAATCTTCCAGCAAGATTTGACTTCTGATTTCAATTTTTCTAGCATATTCTAGTAAAAGTCAAATTCTGATCAAAATGTTGTTGTTTGCTTCTGTGGTATTTGGCTCGTGATAAGACGAGGATTGAATATTTGAGGCATTTTGAAGCTGACTTTGGCTTATATCAGTCATCTGTTAGGCCAGGACCAGATGCCACTTACTGCAAGCTCAACAGTAAGTAATATCTTCCCAGGGTAGTAGCTTCAGGAGCATCCAATGTGGGAAGTTAGCAGGAGGGAACATTATCAGAATTATTGAAGTAACGGAGAAGGCGGAAGAAGAATTTACAGAAACTATCAAAATCTGCTGTGGGAAGTACAATATGTAAAGAACTTGAGGTTTTTACAATAAAGGACACAATATAGTTTTATTAACTGTATAGTAATAAAGTATATAGCAAATTGTTTTACACATTAGATCTGTGGAACCTCTAATTCATTCTTTCAAGACAGTCATTGATGCAGTGTTTTGGTAAACTTGCTTATTTAACAGATAAACTGGCTTCTAAGCTCTTGGACTAGCCCATGCTCAACAGCGCAGAATTTAGATGAGGAATCTCTTGTAACCACTTATCTTCTCTCTCTTCATTTAGCATTTAACATTGGCCGACTTAAAATGGTAATACCACAGGAAAAAATGATTTTGTTTTCCAGTGCATTCCCACAATGACTTCTTGCTTGCCATCCTCACCAGATGTCAGATCATGATTTCTGCTCCAGGTATGTGGAAATGGAAAAGTTTAAATAATGTAACTATTTAAAGAGACTTGTTTTATTTGTACATTGTTGGAAGCTTTTTACTCATTTTTGCACAGCCAAATTCTGTTTCTTTCGCATGTGTTGCTAATTTCTGCTTTCCATTTCATCTTTAAATTGCATTAAGTGCCCCTGCCAAGTTGAATTATTATGGATTTCATAAATTCTGCAGTTTCAACATTAAATTCCAGCCAAATAGATTGATGCAGAGAAACAAAAACAGAATGCTCTGGAAGCAGTATTGATAAAAGCTGCAATATTAACTCTGCCTCTCTCTACCTGACCTGTTGAGTATTTCCAGCACAGACTGATCCATAGTTTAGTTTCCTTAAAATAGATGTTTAATAAGGGAAAGGCACAGTAAGGATTTTCCAGGGCAATGGAGTTGTAAGTTATACTGTGCATATCACGTAACTGTGGGTATTTCCAAAATTTAATGGAACTGATTCCAGTCACTGTCACAGCTTCAAGCTTGGATAGAATTTCTGTTCAATTTGGTCTTTTTACCAGATTATTAGAATCATAGAATCCCTACAGTGCAGAAGGAGACCATTCGGCCCATCGAGCTTGCACCGACAACAGTCTTACACAGGCCTTATCCCTGTAACCCCACATATTTACCCTGCTAATCCCCCTGACACTGAGGGGCAATTTATCATGGCCAATCAACCTAACCCACACATCTTTGGAATGTGGGAGAAAACCGGAGCACCTGGAGGAAAACCCACAGATTCAGGGGGCATGTGCAAATTCCACACAGACAGTGATCCGAAGCCGGAATCGAACCCGGGTCCCTGGTGCTGTGAGGCAGCAGTGCTAGCCACTGTGCCACCATACTTTGAGTAATGTATACTATCTGCATACTCTGTTTCTTCTGGTATTTGTGTCAATCCAAGACGTGTAGATGAATGATGGATTGAAATGATAAATTCCATCTTTGGAAAGCTGGAATGTACTCTCAATGCCTTTGAATGTTCAGTTTGGCTTTGAAACAGAAAAATCAAAGCTGCTGCTCAAGTCAACCCACGTTTTCAGATTAAAGAGAACTGAAATTACTCATTCATGTGATGTCAAAAATATCTGGGTTCAGATAGGGGACTGTCATCAAAGTGAAACTGGAAGTTGGATTTATCAGTTTAAGAAATAATATATATAAACATGGTTTTAATTCCGGATTGCTCATCCTGAGGTCTTTGCATCAGGATGTACCCTTTTACTTTGTTGCCACTTGAGAGTTTGGTTCCATGTTTAGGAGGAAGGTAATTGAGAATCCAACAATGGAATCCAAAATGAATCTGGTAATCAAAGCTATTGAAAGTATCCGATGTCATAAGTAAACTTTATGGCCAATGATTTGATTTAAAGTCTCTGTTTCTGCTCCCATTTCCCTTTCCAAATAAAATTCCTGGTAGACTGGGTGTGAATGTCTATTGTGCTTGAAAATAGCTTGAGCCATAAGCACTATTGAACTAGAGAGGTCCAGGACTTCACAAAGATGCCCTGATCTGAAGAAATCTTTCCCCTCTTAGGGTACTTTATGAAAGAGCTGTGCAATTGGGACTAAATCTTTTCCCAACCCTTATGGCTTCTAATTCATGATGAATCCTTCGCCTCCTGTTGGAATGATTTGCAGTAAGTAGTCTCACAACACCAGGTTAAAGTCCAACAGGTTTATTTGGTAGCAAAAGCCACTGGCTTTTGGAGCGCTGCTCCTTCGTCAGGTAAAAGCTAGTGGCTTTTGCTGCCAAATAAACCTGTTGGACTTTAACCTGGAGACTTCTTACTGTGTTTACCCCAGTCCAACACCGGCATCTCCACGGAATGATTTGCAGCAGTGATAGGCAACCTAGGCTAGTGAGTGGGTGACATGAATGGCCCCCCTCCATCTCAATGGGCCGCAAGGTTGAAATCAGGCTTATTGACTAACTGTGGCCCTGATAATAAAATTGAATACATGCTGAATATTTCATGACAAGTTATAGAAAATGCTTAATCGTTTATATGTAAATAGAACTGTCATCAACTTCAAATGGTAAAAGCAAAAGAATATTTATGCTTTGGACACAGAGGGAGCTCGTGGCTCTCGCAGTCAATGTTCTGTGCAATCAGCATGCATCTGCCTCGCTTCACTTGCCCTTGTTTTACATGTGTATCACTTCAGTCATGCTGCTAGGAAAAACTACATGGAAACCAGCGGAATGTGGCAACTCCGCACATGGGCAACCGTCAACAAAATGTATCATGGGCTGCACACACAACCCAGATGGGCCGCATGTGGCCCCTGGGCTGCAGATTGCCCACCGTTGATTTACAGGGTGAAAATTTCAATCTTTTTGAAGTCGCTCGTTGTAGTACTAGAAAGCATGCCTCGCAACACAAGTCCCCAACTGGGACAACTTTAGCTCCATTACCAAGATGTTTTTCTAAAGCAGGTGCAGCAGAAGTTTTCCTGCAATATATTAAATCATGTGGTGATATATTTCATACACTACTTCGAATTGCCATGATCTGATTGACAGGGCTGTTACTAAATTTCTCGTGACCTGCAGGGCAATTTGAGTCACTTACATTCAACATTATCAACCCTATCTTCTTTGAAAAATCAAGTGTATTTATATATTTTTTGTACTGTTTCTTTTACAGATGTTGGTACTTCGCTACTATGGACCAGTCCATCCAATGCAAAATCTGGTAAACCTAAAAGCAAAAAAAAGTTTCCATCCCTACGGGCAAAATTTGAAGTGAGTTATTTTCAATCATCATTTCTACCCCCTCCCTCCTCCAGCTTTTGGTCTGTTAGGAAGTACTCTCTGGAATTTAGAAGAATGAGGGGAGATCAAGAGGTATACAAGATGATAAAAGGTATGGATGAAGTAGACATGAAGTAGATGTTTCCTCTTGTGGGGCATTGTAGGACAAGAGGTCATAGTCTTAGGATAAGGGGTAGCAAATTTAAAAGAGTTGAGGAGAAGCTACTTCTCACAAGGGGTTGTGAAACTATGGAATTCTCTACCCCAAAGTGCAGTGGATGCTGGGAAAAATTTAAGGAGGAGTTAGACAGATTTTTAATTGGTAGTGGGTTGAAGGGTTATGGGGAGAAGGCTGGAAACTGGGGATGAGGAACATATCAGCCATGGTCGAATGGCAGAGTGGACACGATGGGCCGAATGGCCTAATTCTGCTCCTATATTTTATGAACTTATAAGGTGTTTGACATAAATCTTGTTGCGAATAGTTCCTTGTGAAACATGCTTTTATTTTGTATAGTTTATCATTTTTATTGATTCTTCTGTTGGAAGAAGAGCTAGAATAAGGCAATTCTGCGTGGCTTACTGAGGGCAGCAGGATACAACAGCTGGGACTAAGAGGAAAATGGACAACAACTCATGTGTGGGGATAGTCCTGGCTACAGTGTTTCATAATCATATTTGTTTGTATGAACCATGGTTTATCATATGCGCAGTTTCACCACTTTTGTGGGTAAATCTTTATGATGCAATATGATTTTTTTAAAAACTTGTAGTTTTATAAAGTAATTATTTAAAACTACAAGCTTTTAATGCATCTATTCTCCTGAATTGCACTTTTCCTGTTCTTGGATTTTGGAAGTTCACAAGCAAAACCGCAGATTTAAAATTATTTATAGTTATATTGAAATATAATTGAACTTGTATTAGACTGAAATTATATCACGCACTCCTTGAAACATTAGAGTGTATTTAAAAGGATGCAGCAGTGGAAGATCTAGACTCTATTTCTTTTCAGTGGATCTGTATGGTGGAGGTCATAAAGACTTTCAAAATGTGGTTAACATTTTTCAAGAATAAGGCTCCGAATGAAACTACCTTAAAATGATCCCTGCAATGGTGGCACAGTAGCACAGTGGTTCGAATTGCTGTCACAGTTCCAGGGACCTGGGTTCGATTCCTGGCTTGGGTCACTGTCTGAGTGGCGTTTGCACGTTCTCCCCGTGTCTACGTGGATTTCCTCCAAGTGCTCAGTTTCCTCCCACAGTCCAAAGATGTGCGGATTAGATGCATTGGCCATGCTAAATTGCCTCTGAGCGTCCTGGGATGCGTAGGTTAGAGGGATTAGCAGTGTAAATATGTGGGGTTACGAGGATGGGGCCTAGGTGGGATTGTTGTCAGTGCAGACTCAATAGGCTGAATGGCCTCCTTCTGCACTGTAAGGATTCTATGAACGGCCATGGTCAAAAGACTCCATCTTTCATTTTTGTGCATGTATGCATGCATTAAAAATTCTTAGAATTTATAAAGCGTACAAAAATGCCAATTACAAAGTGGCATTGTGCTCAATAAGTTGCTAATATATTTTTCTCTAGCATCGTTTTCAACCGCAGAATCCTTTATCAGGAGCACAACACTTTGTGGCAAAGGATCCTCAAGAAGAGGATGATGTGAAATTTTGCACTCATACAATGGTGCTTCCTACAAGAGGCCAGTTAGAAGGTCGGATGATAGTAACAGCTTATGAATGTGGACTGGACAATGTGGCTGAAGATGCAGTGACAGCTGTGGTGCATGCAGTGGAGGTATTGTAATAAAATTAGCTTTTGTTTGGTTATAAATGAAATTAAGTTTACAATATCATTACAGTGTTTTTAATAATGGTTAATTCAAATAATTATATATTTGTCCTTTTTTCTTCTACCACAAACTTTAATGTCTCTCTGGTGAGGGTCTTGCTGCACCCTCATCACTCTCTACTGATGAGAACAGGTATTTGTTTTCAAAATAAATTCCTGACTACACATCCGTGGAATCACTAAAGCTGCCTACTTCTAATTCCATAATATCGCCTGGTTATGCCCTTGTCTCAGCTCATCTGCTGCTGAAGCACTTCATCATGTTACATTTTAGACTTTACTATTCTAACGCACTCCTACCTTCCATAAACTTAACCTCTGCTGCCCATATGCTAACTCACACCAAATCCCTTCAACCAAGAGCTCTACGCTTGCTAACCCATATTAGTTCTCAGTTGAACCTTTAATTTTAAAACTTTTTTAACCCTTGTTTTCAAGTTCTCTGGATTCACCCTTCCATCTCTGTAACCTTCTTCAGCCCTATAACCCTCTGAGATATCTGTGTTCTTCCAATTCCAACCTCTGCACAACCCAATTTTAGTTGCTGCTCTATGAGGCCGTGTTTTAAACTCCCAAGTTCCTAACCTGTCAAATTCCATCTTTCCACCTCCTTATCTTTCCGACTTAAAAATCTGTGTCTTTGACCAAGACTTTGGTCATAAGTCCAGATATCACCTTAGTGGCTCGGTGTGAAATGTTGTTCTCTTGAAGGTTCTATGAAGTGCTTGGAATGTTTTTTATTGTGTTAAAGGCACTACTGTTGGGTGTTAATCTGAGGCATCCAAGTGAGAATAGGAACTGACCTGTGGGGAAATTATGGCCTGATTCTATATTGTTCATTGTGAGGCAGGGTAAATTACACCAACAGTATGCTGTAGCACCAATTAGTAGCTCTAATTGTTTTTTGTTATGACTTGGCCTGTTTACCTTTGATAGTTCGCTCTAGTCAATGTTCTTTTTCCCTTCCTCGAGTGAAGATTTGTAAAGACTATGGCATAGATTTGTGGATTTCTTTGACTTTAATGGGTTAATGATATTGAAATATCACAGTTTATAAGCTTATAGGCCCATGAGTCGCAGCAATTGCTCATAATATTTGCATGTTGAACACTTTCTGCAAATAAGACTGATTTACATAGCACCTTCCATGGCCTTGGGACATCCCAAAACGTTTTTCAGCCAGTGAAGTTTATTTGAAGTTTACTTACTATTGTAATGCAGTAAACCAGGCAGCCAACTTGTGTACAAGAGTTTGTAAAAAATAGGCAGGTGATCATGACCTTTTTTTTTTAGTGATGTTGCTTGAGGGATAAATGTTAATCAGCATGTTGGGGAGAACTACTTGCTCTTGATTGATATAATACCATGGAATTTCATGCATCCAGGAGAGTGCAAACAAGAGTCTTGGTTTCATGTCTCAACTAAAAGGCAGTGCCTCTGACATAGCGGTGCTCCCTCAGTACTGCAGTGAGGTGTTACTCTAGATTGCAAACTCCAGGATCTGAGATTTGAACCAATGATCTTGTGACTCAGGAACATATGCTAGCCATTGAATCACATGCAATGCACTTTATTCGACATTAGCTTAGGGTTCAATAAAGTGTACTACACTAATTGTGGTAAGAATGCAAGTGCTAATGGGCAACTGACACTACAATCACCAATGAGTCAAAAGACTATGCTTCAATAAATCAGCTTTATTGATGGCAGAGTTTCTTAGCTGATTTTGCATGGTTTCTTAGTGCAACAATGCCCACCAAGCAGAATCAAATTCAAATGAGCCAAGATCAAAGGTAAGTTTCTTAAAGGATTTGTTCAAATACATATTTAATTGCTTTTAAATGTGGTAATTATTTCAATTCACTGTTTTATTACCCTGATTCTTTCAGCTCAGTGAGTCTATGGAATTGTTGGAGAGTTGGGCCAGAATGCATCCTTACACTGAAAGGAGAAAGGAACAGTTTTTGTAAGGAAGTTACTGGCATCATAGCATAGTGTAGCAGATGTAAGCTATTTGTTAGAATTAGTTTAATTCTGTAAAAAGCTAATATTTGTTTGTAAGAAAAATCTGCCTAATATATTTGTTTGGTATATAAAACCTAAAGCAAAATCTTTGAGCACAAGAATAATCCAATGTAGATGCAGAGTAGAATCCATAGCTGAATTTCTAAAGGATTATCTGTGTTAATTAAGTATACTATGTATTTTATATTGGCAAATGAGAAACACTCTCAGGAACATTATGGGACTTAACCTTGGCAGTGGACTAAAACAGAAACACAAAATAATTTGAAGAAGAGGAAAAAGAAATCCAAAGCAGAAATGTCCATGTCCATACAAGCACCAAATAAAATCTTTTTTTAAATCTCGCTGTCCAACTTTTCCCCCCACGCCATGGTCTCCCCTCTCCCCACTCTACTAGGGCCATCTATTACATGTCTCGGGTTGTCCTTTGGCACACTCTGCTTAACTTCGTTCTGCCGTTTACATATTCTGATCTCTTAATGGCAGCTAACAGCATCCTTCTTGGCCATGGTCACCACCATTTACATCCCCTTTGACTTTTGTCTTGACATCTTTGTCAATCCTGCGCCCCCTCTACCCTAACAGTATAAATATCATATCTTCTATTGTCTTCAACTCTGACAAAGGGTCATTTTGACTCAAAACTTTAGTTCTATTCTCTTTCCACAGATGCTGTCAGACCTTCTGAGATTTTCCAGCATTTTCTGTTTTTGTTTCAGATTCCAGCATCCGCAGTAATTTGCTTTAAGGGAACCAGACAGGTTAAATGCAGCTCCGCCTTGAAATAATGCGCGCATTGTGCCTTTATGCTTCTTCCAATAGAATCATCTGAAGGACATTCTGACAGCTGTGATATCCAGGAGGAGATCATACCGTTTACGTGATGGCCATTTTAAGTATGCTTTTGGGAATACTATAAACCCCCAGCCATATTTAAAAAACAGCATTATTGCCTACAACAACATTATTGACTGGTGAGTACAATCTTGAACATGCGTGTAGATTTTTATTCTTTTAAGAAAATAGGATAAACATAAAGTTAGGAGAATCTAGAAAACCTGAAAGTAACATGAGGTGTAACAAATAGGAAGAATTTATCATTCCTAGTAATCTCTCCAATTGCTTAATCTATTCATGTGTTTTTTTTTTAGAATTGAGAGTGTAATTCACTCCTCAACATACTGATTTTGCAGTAAATGACTGTTGATCCTCCAGAACCAAAGTTTAATTCTGCTGGCTTATTGAAAAAGAAAGCTCTGTACTTATTCAGCTTCTTTCCTAACTTTGGGATGTTCCAAAGCTGATTCTTTGGCTTTACGTCCAATGAAATGTAGCCACTGTTCTAATGTCAAAAATGCTGCAGCCAATTTGTGCACAGCAAGATCCCACAAATAGCACCAAGATAAATGACTAAATTATCTGTTTCAGTGATGTTGAGGAATAATTATTGGTCAAAATACCAGGAGGTTTCCCCTGCATAGGATCTTTTATATCTGAGAGGGCAGACATTGGTTTAACATCTCAACGGAAAGAGAATAAAATGATCAGAATTGATATCAAATTCACAAAAGGAGAATAGAGTTTGTTCAAATCAAATGGTAACTGCTCAACAGAGATTGCTCTTGCAGCATTGTTCGGCTTTAATGTTGCGGATATGGGAGCACTTTGCATCAGGACTTCCTCTTTAGAGTTGTTTCGCGTTGGGGCCTGCATGGAGTTGCATAACCCAGGTACTTCCATTTTGGAGCAAGTGCAGGGTGAGGCCTCTCCCCACACTTAAAGGAACAGTGGTTTTGGGGGAAGAATATCTATTAATACTTAGCCCTCTTTCCTGTGACTCGCTTGAGGACACTCCTGCTCACTGCCTATCTCCTGCTTGAACACCCTCCTGCTCACAGCCTCCCACAATACTAAACCAGGATTTATGGCACTAAAATTTAGTTTACATAATAGCTTTGATTTTAAATGTCTTTTCCCTTGCAGGATCCAATTTGAAAAAAATTGGGAGTCTCTTTTGTTCTTAAGAGGACAAAGAGGTAGATTTTCAAGTTGCTACCTGAATGTAAAACTGATGGATGAAAGTTGGACTTGCTGATCTGTAGCACCAGGTTTACAATTGGGTGGCAAGTTGAATATTTATCCCATAATATTGTATTTAGACTGTAGGGCTAGAAGTTGTTAACCTTTTAACATGCCTTACAAGCAAGTAGGCATCCAGCTAGATTTCAGTCACCTCACTTCCAGATCAAACTCCTCTTATCTTTTGCTTACGCCAAAGCTTCAAGTTTTTCCAGTGTTGTTTCAAGATGAAGATAAGGGTTTTTTGTCATGTTTTCTGGAGTGCTTCAGTTTTTTTTTCTGAATAACTTTGTAAGTCTGGTCAAAGTATAGAAGTAATAGATAAAAATCAACTCTATTTGAAACTTAGCAAAAAAAACTAATTGGAGACCAAATCTCCCCTTTGCCAGATTCAAATGGTTTGCAAGTGATTCTGTTATCATAGTGGACAATACCATATTAATTCTACAGGAGTAAGTTTAGAAGATTAAATTTAGCAGCATCCTAAGGATTACTTGGCTGGTAACGCTACCAGTATTACTATCAGCCCCTGGCATTATTGTCATATCATTCCAGAATGTTTTCTGAAACAGGGGTAATGGCTACAGGGATTGCACCTCTGCTCTTTCTGTACAGAATTGATTCAGTATGCATGCTTACTGCAGTACTTGGAGAAATAGAGGCTGCGGTGCACATGCAGATTCTATAATCATTATATATTCTGCTGTATTTGATGCAGTTGAGCAGTGGCAGTCTGGCCTGAGCCAAAGTAGGTCAGCAATGGGAAGCGAGCTAGGTCAGGTCTTGCAGAAGAGCTCAGGTTGTCTCTGATAGTTCTCTGCAAAGCTGCCCACAATCAGTTTTCCATTTCGACAGCTGGATTTTACCCTTTGTTGACTCATTTAGCTGCTCATCAAATGCAAAGGTAGAAAAATAACAGTTGTGTTTTCATTTGTCAGTTTATTTCACTCTTTCACATTTTAATTTTTACTTGACTCAATTACTTGACTGCCTTCCTGGCCAACCTATCATCCTCCATTTTCCATAAAATTCAGCTCATTCAAAACTCTGCTATCTCCATTCTGCCTCATCAAATCCTGCTCATCTATTGAGTTGCTGAGCTGCATTGATTCCCGGTCTCCCAATGTGTCCAGTTTATAACTTTCCTCTTTAGCCACGGAAGGATTTGAATACAATCTATAACCTCCTGCAGCACTACAAAACCGAACTCTCCATTCCTCTCACCAGTGTTGTGCATTCCTCCCCCTTCCTTTACAACCACCAATATAGAGTATTTTCAGCTCCCTAGGCTTTATGTTCTGGAATACCACCCCCCCCCCCCCCCCCCGCCAAAGACCCTAATTTAAATTCAACTCTTTAACTTCCATTCCTTTTCTTTATACCTATTTCTACGTTCATGTTTTGTGTAAATGTAGGTGAGGCATTTTGTTGCCATTTATTGCTTGCTGCATCAATTGACTAGAGCATTACTGAGTTTGGCCATATGAGGGCACTGAAATCACAGAGTTCAAATCATGAAGTTGCCGAGTAACTTCCAGACTTTTGATTGTATTAATCATGATATAATTTAAACTGTTGGACCATTCCTATCTAATCTGTAATGGAAAATTGATTGTTTTGATTTATCCTACGCTATGTTTCCAGCAATTAAATGTTTGGCTGTTCTGCTGTAATTTCTTTTCCCTACAAACATTTAATCCTAACATTGTGGCAGTGTCCAAGCTGGGTCGTCTTTGCGTTGTGTGAAGTTAATGTAAAGTGACTTGGAATAATTTTCACTTGAATGTTCTGCTTTAAAAAAAATAAAACTCAAAGATGCAATCCTTTATGTGGCACGGTGCATATTTTAAGTTCCAAGCCAAGTACCAATATATCAGTTACTAATACGGTAACATAGTCCCAACCCTCCTTGTATCCTCTGTAGGAATGGAAATATTTTTATGCCAAGAAATATGATCTTAATTTTTTCTTTCCTCTGACATAGTCCTCCTCCTGGGATGCCCCTAACCGCTGGACTAAATCCAGGATTCCACCTCTCACCAGATGATGTAGAACAACAGGCAGCTCTTCTTCTAGCCTGTTCTGGTGAAGATATGCTAGCTTCCTTACCCCCTGTCAACATGTATGACCTCCTTGGAGCCCTCCAGGTAAATTGTACTTGATGAGCCTTTTTCTTATCTTATGTATGTGGTTTTCTCCTCCCATCAATCAATAAATAACTAGCCATGAGAAACTATATAGAGCGAACAAGTTTCCTGTTGCCTTGTACTTGGGCTACATATATGTTTGTTATCTGAGCTATTGCACTTGAATCTAAACGATTCATCCTCTAACTTTTGGATATCCAGCCACTGTTTTAAAACTTTGCCTTTTCCAGAAGGACTTGCCCATAATCTGTGTTAATTTTACACAAAATGATTATTCCAGGAGCAATTTGAAGGTGCCATTGCAACATGTTTCTTTTTTGTGATATTGTAGGCACATATTGTCAAAGTTCAAAAATTGGGCAAAGTGGATGGTAGCATAGTAAGCGTTAGCATTTAAGTGTATAAGAAAATGTTTAATGGCAAAGACCGGACTGCTTTTCCAGTCTACAATCGAGCAATTTGGTAGCTAACTACCCATCTCTCAATTCTGACGAACAGCCACATTTGATTTGAAACATTAGCTCTGGCAGCATCCCTGGGGAAAGAAACAGACTTATTTCCAGTGTTTTCAGTTTTTATTTCAACTTTCCAGCATTCATTCATGTTTTGCTTTTATTCATCTGCCTGTGCTGCTGAAGTTTGGGAACTGGAACATTTTGTCATTTTTCTGAAATAGGGGGATCTCTTAACAGTATTGTCAATTGCATATGAAATGATTACACAGGATGTAATCATTTTATTTGAAACTTCATGATTAATGTGCCCTTATGAGCAAATCCATTGATCTGGCTATAATACCAGTTAGATATCTAGGTTGTGCTATGATGGAGGTTTTCATATCTGGATGTTCCAATGTCTGGATGAGATAGCCTGCTCTGGATTGTCCTTAAACTGATTTTGGATTAATAATCCCTCATTCACAATTTACTTTTTGGTTTAATGAAGTAAATGGGTTTTACAGCCTTTCAGGATTAATTAAATGCTTTTAAGCTAATATAGGTCTAATAACAAAAGGATTGCTCTATGCCAAGCTTTATAGGCATCATGCCTCCAGCTCTTTAGTTAAGTAAACCCACTTGCTGTTTCATAGCTCTTGTTTTCTAACTTAATGAAATAAACATGGGTCACCTTTTGAGCTGCCCTTTCTTGAGCCCAACATTTTAATTACCTTGCCTTTCTGTCTGTTAACCTCTAAGTCCCCAAGGTCCCAACCTTTTTAAGCTTGTTTTAATTGCATTTATCCCATTTTCTGCAGATAAAACTTTCAATTCCCCAAAACACAAACCTTGAACTAGATATTTGCAACAGTAATTAAAGTGCCACTGTGGCTGCTTTGCACACCTGAAGTAGGCACATACCATAACTCTCTCTCTCTCCTTTTGTCTTTACAATCTTTGCATATGCATTTGATAAATATTAGCTCCAGTTGTCATTCACCTACATTGAGCAAAATGTTAGGACTCATGCCTCAATTGCTGTTCTGTTGGTAATGAGAATTTTTGATCTACGCCTACCAATGAAATTCCTTTACTCCTTTCTGTAACTCCAGTGATTTCCCATAATTAGTGCTTTAATCCTTAGGTTTTCTTGCCTTAACAGCATTTCTGCTCTTAATCCATTCAATACGCAAACTCCGTTCCTGTTGGTCACACCTCTTGAATTCCCTCAAATGCTATCCCGTTTGTGACGCTGCACTGAATGTTAACGCATACAAAACATGCACTTGCTGACCTCACAGCAAAAGAGAATCTACACCAAACATTCCCTGAAAATTAGGGATGGCAAACTGATCTGGACACAGTAATTTTCTTCAATCTGACCTGCGACATTGACAGTTGGCTCAATAGTGCGGTGCAAACTCCTTCATTCTCATTCCCTGACATCACAATAGCAGGACTTGCAACGGAGGTCGAGCAACATTGTACTACTTTTCCGTTATTTTTTCCACCTCCCAGCTGAGCAGTGAATGTGAACAGGAACTTTGTTCCACTTGGAACGTGGAGGAACAAATGAGAGATTCCTTACTTTCTACACAGCACAAAACATCCCATTGAGAGAGTTAGCTCGCTCCCATCCCTTACCAGAGTTTTTGTTTCTTGCATATCGCATCCCTGACCCCACTTCTGATCCTTCCTCCTGTTCTTCCCATTCCCAATCTATTTCTCTGTCCCACTGCCTGCTGATAGTGCTGGACCATGTATGAGTTTTATAGGCATGATGTGGAGATGCCGGCGTTGGACTGGGGTAAACACAGTAAGAAGTTTAACAACACCAGGTTAAAGTCCAACAGGTTTATTTGGTAGCAGAAGCCACACAAGCTTTCGGAGCTCCAAGCCCCTTCTTCAGGTGAGTGGGAATTCTGTTCACAAACAGAGCATATAAAGACACAAACTCAATTTACATGAATAATGGTTGGAATGCGAATACTTACAACTAATCAAGTCTTTAAGAAACAAAAGTTTTATAGGAACAGCACAAAATGAATAGATTTAATTACTGAAGTTATTCTGCTCATAATATTGAGTGCCCATAGCTCCTCTAGTGGTTCAGTTAGTGTGGAATTAATTCCTGAAAATCTGGAAGCTCTAATGCTCCAACTCCCCTTGGCTGGGATGTATGTTGGGATATTACAGTTGATGCTAGTGTCTTTGAAAATAGGATAGGAACAATTAGCTAGTTTTCATCTTCCTGTTCAGAATCTTGTGCCCTTTCTGGAAAGCACAGGTAGCTAGATATCAGATCAAGTCTGGTTTAACTAAGATGTCCTGCAGTTTTGAGGCAGCCTATTGGGCTCATTGATGGAGAATTACAACTTGAAGAGCAGCAAGCATTTGTGGAGATGTACCTTGGCATGAGTGAACATTTGGAGGTCAATCATAGTTCTAGGACATCACTGCAGCAGTTCCTCAGGTTGGTGTCCAAGGCCCAACTATTTTCAGCTGCTTCAGCAATGACCTTCCATCCATCATAAGTTTGAGAAGTGGGGATGTTCACTGATTGCATAATGCTCAGCAGAACTTGTGACATACTTGAAGTTACCATTGACCAGAAACTGAACTGGACCAGCCATATAAATACTGTGGCTACAAATTGGAGGCTGGGAATTCTGCAGCAAGCAACTCACCTCCTGACTCCCAAAACCTGTCCACCATCGACGAGCCTCAAGTCAGGAGTGTCATCGAATACTCGCCACTTGCCTGGAAGAGTGCAGCTCCAACAACACTGAAGAACCTCAACAATCCAGGCCAAGACAGTCTGCTTGATTGCCCCATTCACTTCCTTCACCAATGCAAAGCAACAGCATTGCGTACCATCTATAAAATGCAACTCATCAAGACACTTTTGACAGCACCTTCCAAACTGAAACCTTTTACAAACAAGGGCAGCAAATGCATGGGAACATCACCATCTGCAAGTTCCCGTCCAAACCACTCACCATCCTCACTTGGAAATTTATCGCTCTTCTTTCACTATGCTGGAACTCCCTTCCTAACAGCACTGTGGGTATAGTTGAAAGGAAAACTGGTGTTTGGCATAAAGCAGGCAACACAACTTTTTGCATTTAATTTTACAACACAAATGGTTCATTCGGCCCAATATGGCTATCGCAGTGTTTGTCTTCTATTTGCGCTTCCACCCATCTCTCTCTTGCCCCCCCCCCCCGCCCCCACACACACACACTTTCATTTCATCTTACAAGTATGAAGAGACAATCTTGGCAACGATGGAGATATAGGAATCTGAAGTCCAAGGAGATAGTGAGATCAAGAGACAGTTCATAGATGAAGAACTAAAGATGGACCCATCAAACATATAAGGTGGGAACTTGTTGATTTAGCAAGTAGGTCGTAAGAACGGCGTAGGCAAATAAGACCTTGTTTAATTCTTTCAAAAAGGAATCAAAATCAGATAAATGAAGATGTTGCGCACTGAATGGATGCAATGAATCATCACAAGCACAATGGATGGCCATAAATAGATAACTAATGTAGGAGGCACTTGACCCGGTGAAGATTCAAACATGGAGCACAATAATTCCTCCCACTCGCTTTCCAGATTCTTTTCCACCAAGTCAAGATGTCCCATATGTTGAATTCATTTTAAGATTTATTATTGTTGAATATAAAAGAAACCATTTCCTTTAATTTCCAGTATTTAAATGTTTTGTTATTGCTATAAAGTCAAAATATTAAAAATGTACTTGGGAGAGATTCTAAAAAGAAAATCTAAACTAAAATAGGTATGTCAATTTGGAATGGTTAAAGAGATAAAGTTATCTAATTGAAATAATATTTAAGGTGCACAGGAAAAGAGAACCTTAATGTGGACACTCAATTAATGATTGTATTAAAATAAGAGTCTTGTAAGGCCAAAAAAATGTAGATTAGAAGAGCTTTAGATTCTAGCAAAAGGTGAACAAAACATTGATAGAGGGAGAAAATAGAATGAGAGTAATATGAAAATCAGATTAGAGTAGGTAAAAAGGCAGAGTTACAAAAGTAAACACTGGTCCATTAGGGATTAAATGGGAGAAATTAAATTGGGGAATAAGGAAGTGGCGAAGACATTAATATTTTGTCTCTGTCTTCTTAGTACAAAACAGAAAAGGCTTATCAGAAATAGTGGGGAACCAATAGTGTACTGAGAGTGATTAGTAAAGAGAAAGTACTGAAGAAATTGAGAGAGTGAAAGCTGGAAAGATCCACTTGACCTGAGGGCCTGCATTCTCTGGTTTTGACCTTCCTAAATTCCATTGATTTACATAAGAACATAAGAAATAGGAGCAGGAGTAGGCCATCTAGCCCCTCAAGCCTGCTACGCCATTCAATAAGATCATGGCTGATCTGATAGTGGGTTCAGTTCCACTTACCCGCCCACTCCCCATAACCTTTAATTCCCTTAATGGTTAAAAATCTATCTATCTGTGACTTAAACATTTTTAACGAGGTAGCCTCTACTGCGTCATTGGGCAGAGAATTCCAAAGATTCACTACCCTCTGGGAGAAGAAGTTCCTCCTCAACTCTGTTCTAAATTGACTCCCCTGTATTTTGAGGCTATGCCCCCTAGTTCTTGTTTCCATTGTAAGTGGAAATAATCTCGCTGCTTCTACCCTGTCTAGCCCCTTCATTATCTTATATGTCTCTATAAGACCTCCCCTCAACCTTCTAAACTCCAATGAGTACAGGCCCAGTCTACTCAATCTCTCCTCATAAGCTAACCCTCTCATCTCTGGAATCAACCTGGTGAACCTTCTCTGTACCCCCTCCAAAGCTAATATATCCTTTCTTAAATAGGGGGACCAAAATTGTACACAGTACTCTAGGTGCGACCTCACCAGCACCCTGTACAGTTGCAGCATGACCTCCCTGCTTTTATACTCCATCCCTCTCGCGATAAAGGCCAACATTCCATTTGCCTTCTTGATTACCTGCTGCACCTGCAAACTGAGTTTTTGTGATTCGTGCACAAGGACCCCCAGGTCCCTCTACACAGTAGCATGTTGTAATTTTTCACCGTTTAAGTAATAGTCCATTTTACTATTATTCCTTCCAAAGTGGATAACCTCACACTTGCCAACGTTATACTCCATCTGCCAGATCCTTGCCCACTCAGCCTATCTAAATCTCTCTGCAGACTCTGTGTCCTCCATGCAATTTGCTTTCCCACTCATCTTTGTGTCATCCGCAAACTTTGTTACCCTACACTCGGTCCCCTCCTCCAGATTGTCTATGTATATGGTAAATAGTTGAGGCCCCAGCACCGATCCCTGCGCCACGCCACTAGTCACTGATTGCCAACCGGAAAAGCACTCATTTATTCCAACTCTCTGCTTTCTGTTAGATAGCCAATCCTCAATCCACGCTAACACTTTACCCCTAACTCCGTGTACCTTTATCTTATGCAGCAACCTTTTGTGAGGCACCTTATCGAATGCCTTCTGGAAATCTAAATACACCACATCCACCGGTTCCCCTCTGTCAACCGCACTCGTTATATCCTCAAAAAATTCCAGTAAATTAGTCAAACATGACTTTCCCTTCATGAATCCATGCTGCGTCTGCTTGATTGAACCATTCTTTTCCAGGTGTCCTGCTATTTCTTCCTTAATGATAGATTCCAGCATTTTCCCAACTACGGATGTTAAGCTAACCGGCCTGTAGTTACCTGCCTTTTTGTCTACCTCCTTTTTTAAACAGTGGCATTACATTAGTTGTTTTCCAATCAGCTGGCACCTCCCCAGAGTAAGAAGTTTAACAACACCAGGTTAAGGTCCAACAGGTTTATTTGGTAGCAGAAGCCACACAAGCTTTCGTACTCCCCGCGTTGGAGATCTCTACTGCCTCCCGAAGATACACAAGGCAAACACACCCGGCCGTCCCATCGTATCGGGCAATGGGACCCTGTGCGAGAACCTCTCCGGCTATGTCGAGGGCATCCTGAAACCCATTGTACAAAGAACCCCCAGCTTTTGTCGCGACACGACGGACTTCCTACAGAAACTCGGCACACATGGAGCAGTTGAACCAGGAGCGCTCCTCGTCACAATGGATGTCTCGGCACTCTACACCAGCATCCCCCATGACGATGGCATTGCTGCAACGGCCTCAGTGCTCAGCGCCAACAACTGCCAGTTTCCAGATGCAATTTTACATCTCATCCGCTTCATCCTGGACCACAATATCTTCACCTTCAACAACCAGTTCTTCATCCAGACACACGGAACAGCCATGGGGACCAAATTTGCACCTCAATATGCCAACATCTTCATGCACAGGTTCGAACAAGACTTCTTCACCGCACGGGACCTTCAACCGATGCTATACACTAGACACATCGATGACATTTTCTTCCTTTGGACTCATGGTGAACAATCACTGAAACAACTACATGATGACATCAACAAGTTCCATCCCACCATCAGACTCACCATAGACTACTCTCCGGAATCGGTTGCATTCTTGGACACACGCATCTCCATTAAGGACGGTCACCTCAGCACCTCACTGTACCGCAAGCCCACGGATAACCTCACGATGCTCCACTTCTCCAGCTTCCACCCTAAACACGTTAAAGAAGCCATCCCCTACGGACAAGCCCTCCGTATACACAGGACCTGCTCGGATGAGGAGGATCGCAACAGACACCTCCAGACGCTGAAAGGTGCCCTCATAAGAACAGGATATGGCGCTCGACTCATTGATCAACAGTTCCAACGCGCCACAGCGAAAAACCGCACCGACCTCCTCAGAAGACAAACACGGGACACAGTGGACAGAGTACCCTTCGTTGTCCAGTACTTCCCCGGAGCGGAGAAGCTACGGCATCTCCTCCGGAGCCTTCAACATGTCATTGATGAAGACGAACATCTCGCCAAGGCCATCCCCACACCCCCACTTCTTGCCTTCAAACAACCGCACAACCTCAAACAGACCATTGTCCGCAGCAAACTACCCAGCCTTCAGGAGAACAGTGACCATGACACCATGCAACCCTGCCACAGCAACCTCTGCAAGACGTGCCGGATCATCGACACAGATGCCATCATCTCACGTGAGAACACCATCCACCAGGTACACGGTACATACTCTTGCAACTCGGCCAACATTGTCTACCTGATACGCTGCAAGAAAGGATGTCCCGAGGCATGGTACATTGGGGAAACTATGCAGACGCTGTGACAACGGATGAATGAACACTGCTCGACAATCACCAGGCAAGACTGTTCTCTTCCTGTTGGGGAGCACTTCAGCGGTCACGGGCATTCGGCCTCTGATATTCGGGTAAGCATTCTCCAAGGCGGCCTTCGCGACACACGACGGCGCAGAGTCGCTGAGCAGAAACTGATAGCCAAGTTCCGCACACACAAGGACGGCCTCAACCGGGATATTGGGTTCATGTCACACAATTTGTAACCCCTGGAGACAATACACATCTTTTTAGCCTGTCTTGATGCTCTCTCCACTCACGTTGTTTTGTTTCTTAAAGACTTGATTAGTTGTAAGTATTCGCATTCCAACCATTATTCATGTAAATTGAGTTTGTGTCTTTATATGCTCTGTTTGTGAACAGAATTCCCACTCACCTGAAGAAGGGGCTTGCAGCTCCGAAAGCTTGTGTGGCTTCTGCTACCAAATAAACCTGTTGGACTTTAACCTGGTGTTGTTAAACTTCTTACTGTGTTTACCCCAGTCCAACGCCGGCATCTCCACATCATGACCTCCCCAGAGTCCAGTGAATTTTGATAAATTACAACTAATGCATTTGCTATTCTGCCATTTCTTTTAGTACGCTGGGATGCATTCCATCCGGACCAGGGGACTTGTCTACCTTTAGTCCCATTAGCCTGCCCAACACTACCTCTTTAGTAATAGTGATTGTTTTAAGGTTCTCACCCCCTACAGTCCCATGACCGTCAATTATTGGTATGCTATTTGTGTTCTCCACTGTGAAGACCGACACAAAAAAGCTTGTTTAAGGCCTCGGCCATTTCCTCGTTTCCTATTATTAAATCCCCCTTCTCATCTTCTAAGGGACCAACATTTACTTTAGCCACTCTTTTCCGTTTTATATATTTGTAAAAACTTTTACTATTAGTTTTTATATTTTGTGCTAGTTTACTTTCATAATCTATCTTTCCTTTCTTTATTGCTTTCTTAGTAGTTCTTTGTTGTTTTTTAAAGCCTTCCCAATCTTCTAGTTCCCCACTAACTTTGGCCACTCTGTATGCATTGGTTTTTAATTTGATACTCTCCTTTATTTCCTTAGTTATCCATGGCTGGTTATCCCTTTTCTTACATTCCTTCTTTTTCACTGGAATATATTTTTGCTGAGTACTGAGAAAAATCTCCTTAAAAATCCTCCACTGTTCCTCAACTGTCCCATCAATTAGTCTGTGTTCCCAGTCTGCATTAGCCAACTCCGCCCTCATCCTATTGTAATCCCCCTTGTTCAAGCAGAGAACACTGGTTTGGGACCCTACTTTCTCACCCTCCATCTGTATTAGAAATTCAACCATGTTGTGATCACTCATTCCAAGAGGATCCCTCACAAGGAGATCATTAATTTTACCTGTCTCATTACACAGGACCAGATCCAAGATAACTCGCTCCCTCGTACGTTCTGTAACATACTGCTCGAGGAAACTATCGCGACAGCATTCTAAGAACTCTTCCTCAAGTCCACCGCGTCCGACTTGAGTTGACCAATCAATATGGAGGTTAAAATCCCCCTTGATTATTGCTGTTTCATTTTTACATGCATCTGTTATTTGTTTGTTTATAGCCCGCCCCACCTTGAAGTTATTATTTGGGGGCCTATAGACTACGCCCACCAGTGACTTTTTCCCCTTATTATTCCTTACCTCCACCCACATTGATTCCACATTTTGCTCCTTGGAGCCTATGTCGTCTCTCACTACCGCCCTGATATCCTTAATTAACAGAGCTACCCCACCTCCTTTTCCTTCCTACCTATCCTTCCGAATTGTCTGATACCCCTGGATATTTAGTTCCCAGTCCTGGTCACCCTGCAACCACGTTTCGGTAATGGCCACTCGACCATACCCATATGTACTGATTTGTGCCGTCAACTCATTCACTTTGTTTCGAATGCTACGTGCATTCAGGTAAAGTGTCTTTATGTTAGTCTTTCTTACCTGGACCCGATTTGTTAGTGCATTCCTTTGTTTGCGTGCTCTGTCCCTTCCAGTCACAGACTGGTTATTCTTCCCCAGACCATCTCCTTGCACTGTGTTGACCACCTCCCTTCTCATGTTTGTGTTGTGGGAAATGTACCACTGAGTCAGACTTGAAGGTTTCAAGAATACAGTTTTATTTTAACGAAGCTTCGTGGAGAAAAGGCACTAACAAGCAGCAAACCTTCTCTCAATGAGACAATAGGAGCGGTCCATCTTTATACCCTTTACGCAATAGATGGACCGGACATCTAGCCATTATCACATCGTTGTAATCAAGTAGGTGATCAATTGTTAACACATCATTATAGACAAATACAGACAAATATAGACATAAGCATGTTAACATCACATTGTTCTATGAATGGATACATTTCCTTTGTCAGTGACCATCAATGGTTTTAGTTTCGGTCTATTCATATAGTAATTTACAGTAATTGGTTTTCCTGCAGTTATGTATTCCCGATCCCACCTGTAGCTAATCTCATTATCTACCCCTATTGTCCTTGTCCTGAAGAGTGCCTCAAGCCCTGGCTGGCTTCCTGTAGGATTTGATTCCTGCATGTTTAACTTGGAATAGCTGTCTGACCTTGATGTTTTAACCTCAGGTAGCTGTCTGTACTGAAAGCCAGTGCCTGTTTAATGTCTCTTTCCCAGGTGACTGTTTATGTGCCAGGCAACCATTTTATGTGTACCCATCTGTATATTTTTCCCACTTCACTTGTCACCTTTTTTACTCTGTCTGAGGTTAGATTCCTGCCACCTTCTATACTCTCTGTTCTGTTATGTGGTCTGGAAACTTTACTAACCTCTCCTGAGCCCTCGGCTCCTTTAACTAGTCGAAAGTCCTCATCATTAACCTGTACTCCGACCCTCTCCTTTACCTTTGATTTTCTAATTCTCCATACAACTGAACCCTCCCCCCCCCCCCCCCCCACTATTTAGTTTAAAGCCCTATCTACAGCCCTAGTTATACGATTCCAGCACGATTCAGATGAATACCATCCCATCGGAACAGGTCCCCTCTTCCCCAATACTGGTGCCAATGTCCCATGAATTCAAACCCATTCCTCCCACACCAATCTTTGACCCACGCATTTACCTCCTTAATCTTATTGACCCTGTGCCAATTCACTCGTGGCTTGGGTAGTAATCCAGAGATTATTACCTTTTTGGTTCTGCTTTTTAATTTAGCTCCTAGCTTTTCATATTCCCTTAGCAGAACCTCTGTTCCTGTTCTACCTATGTCGTTGGTACCTACGTGGACCACTACAACTGGATTTTTATCCTCCCACTCCAATTTCCTCTGCAGCCCAGATGAGATATCCTGAACCCGAGCACCAGGCAGGCAACACAACCTTTGGGATTTCAATGGCCCAGTGGATTGAAAGGGAGTAAATGTTATCAGGGAAAATGGGGAACCATAGGCCAGTTAGCCTAACATAGATTACCGGGAAAATACTAGAATCCATCATTAAGGAAATGGTGGTGGGGCACTTAAAAAATCATAATATTAGGCAGAGTCAGTAGTGTTTTTATGGAAAGGGAATTGTGTTTTACAAATGTTACTACTTTTTAAGGTGCAATTAGCCAGTGGATGTAGTCAATTTGGATTTTCAAAAGGCATTTGATAAGGTGCCACGAAATAGGTTGTTACATAACGTGAGGATTCATGGGGTTGGGTGTAATATATTAGCATGGATAGAGGATTGGCCAAAGGACTGAAAATGGTAAGAATGAGCAAGTGGGTTTCTGGTTACTGGTGAGATTTTGCAAGGATCATTGCTGAGGCCTCTGCTGTTTACAAATTATGTTGATTACTTATGCATTCCAGTTTGTTGATACAAAGCTAGGTGGGAAGGTACGGTGAGAGTCCACAAACGGGTATAAATATGTTAAATGAGTGGTCAAGAAGATGGAGTATAATGTGGGAAAATGTGAAGTTATTCACTTTGATAGGAAGAAGAGAAAAGCTGAATATTTCTTAATGGTTGAAAAACTATTAAATGCTGGAGTTCAGAGAAATTTGGATTTTCTTGTACACAAATCATGAGTTAACATGCAGATAGACCAAGAAATTAGGAAAGCCCAAATGATATATTGGTCTTGATTGCAATGTGGTTAGAGTACAAAAGTAAAGCAGTCTTGCTGCAATTCTACAGCACTTTTGGCCACATCTAGAATACTATCTATGGTATTTAACAAATAAGAAACTATGTACTTGCCTTGGAGTGCAAGAAACATTCACTAGATTGACTCCTGAGATGAGAGGGTTGTCCTATGCGGAGAGAGATTTAGTAGAATGGTCTTATACCCTCTGGTTGAGAAAAATAAGAAGTCATCTCCGTGAAACAGAACGAGATCTTGACAAGTGTGTATCCCATGGTTGGGGAACCTAGAGCAGGGAGAAATACTCTCAGGATAAGTAGACCATTGCAGACTAAGATGAAGAGAAATTTCTTCACTCAGTGATGTGAATCTTTGGAATTCTTGACCCCAGAGGACTGTGTATGTTCAGTCGTCAAGTACCTACAAGGCTGAGAGTGTTAGATTTTTCGGACTCTAAAGAAATTGAGTGGTTTTGGAATTGGGCAGGAAAGTAGAGACGAGTTTCTTATGAAGCTGTGCAATCTAATAGTTAAATAATTGACTTCTGAGCAAGTAGAATTTTTTTGGCAAAATAATATACAGGATGATGTCAATCTTAAACTTAAATATTCTTCAGTTAATGGGAAAACAGATTAAATGTCTGACTTTCTTCCTCTAACTGTAAGATGTCTGGAATACAATGTTGAGAACATTTTTGATAACCACCATCCAGCCACTCTTTTTAAGCTTCCTGAGTTTACAACAAGAAAAAACCCTGTCACTTTGGGTTAAAACATTCCTGGCCCCATGTGCGAGGGAAGTTTACTGATTCCTTGAGAGGCTAACAAATTGCTTTGATTTTATCACTTGAGAATTCAGAGTCTTTGTTTAGCATCTGTTGATTAGATGAACCTCTGGCAGTGCCTCACTCCCTTAGTATCTTTAAAATGGCTGCCGTAATGCTGGTTTTAAGTATGGTGGTGGTCTGAGGAATTGAATTAAGTTACTAATGCCAGTTCATAAAGAGAGGACTATTGAATAATAGAATGACAAAAAATATCTGTTGGTTGTTTCTCATCTAAAGTTACGTGTCTGAGGAAATAATATTTGGCTGCAGAATTTGGCGGCACGGTAGCACAGTGGTTAGCACTGCTGCTTCACAGCTCCAGGGACCTAGGTTCGATTCCCAGCTTGGGTCACTGTCTGTGTGGAGTTTGCACATTCTCCTCGTGCCTGCGTGGGTTTCCTCCGGGTGCTCCGGTTTCCTCCCACAGTCCAAAGATGTGCGGGTTAGGTTGATTGGCCATGCTAAAATTGCCCCTTAGTGTCCTGGGATGCGTGGATTAGCAGGTAAAATATGTAGGGATATGGGGGTAGGGCCTGGGTGGGATTGTGGTCGGTGCAGACTCGATGGGCCAAAATGGCCTCTTTCTGTACTGTAGGGTTTCTATGATTCTATGAATTTGGCAGTGTTAATAGGACATCTGATTTTTACTTGTTGGGTTTGAGCTGAAGACAAAATATCAATTTGTGCTCACAGGGAGTCAGTTTCAGCATCACAAATCATTTTAAAACTGGCCAAGGACACTGCTGCTTGTAATCACAATAAGAAGTCTCACAACACCAGGTTAAAGTCCAACAGGTTTATTTGGTAGCAAAAGCCACTAGCTTTCAGAGCGTTGCTCCTTCATCAGGTGAGTGGGAGTGTATGGTGGGTGGTTTACATGAAGTCAGACATTTCACTGTAACTAATTAATATTTCTCAATAACTGACATTTCTGGACTAAGGAGACTTGGCATTTCCGATTGGAAAAAATAAAGATATTTCTTGGCTGAGAGGCTTCCTGTATGAAGAAATGGAGACAAAATGAAATGATTGCACAGACAAGGATGACCTGATCCAAACCATACACTTACACTCCCACTCACCTGACAAAGGGGCAGCGCTCCGAAAGCTAGTGGCTTTTGCTACCAAATAAACCTGTTGGACTTTAACCTGGTGTTGTGAGACTTCTTACTGTGTTTACCCCAGTCCAACGCCAGCATCTCCACATCATGCCTGTAATCACGCCAGTAACTGGGATTTCTAATGGTGACTTCCCAGTGCTGCTTTGACCTAGTGAACAATGGAGTTATGTTTTGCAATTTTTACATTCTCCAACTGTGATTCCTGCGGAAATGATCCACAGACACCAGTGATTGACATATCCCCATGTGGAAATCTAGTCACCAACAACAGCTTTTTAAATATTGTCTGAGGATATATGTACTTATGTACACTATTGGAATTCACACCTCAATGATCTGCAATTATATATCACTTGTAAAGCACCTTTAAATGCTTTATTCAATTATTATACTTTTATAAAGGCAAATTGCACTGCACTGAAATGTTGAACGTATGAACATGAGAAAAAGTCAAGTGTGTAGTCAATGTGTATTGGTTTTAATCCTTCTAACATTCCCTGGGTCACTTCTGTTATGAGAATTGAAACCATCCAAAGCCTCTGATTTAAATCATAACATGAGATGGTTCCCGGTTCAGGGTGATTGGCCGTTGGATGTTTAAACTTACTTTATAAATGTCCTGCTACTGCTTCCTTAACAATGGATTCCAGTATTTTCAGACAGAAAACTGGCCTATAATTTCCTGCTTTCTGTTTTCCCCCTCTTGTTGCATTGACCTAAATTTTGCACTTGCATTTCCAGAGCAGTTCTTGAAACAATGACCTCTTGGTAAGAATGCTATCAGTGATTAAGACTTTCAAAGAAAAGTGACAGGAAATTCTGTTGCCCTAGCACATTTATCCCTCAATCAACATACTTGAAACAGATTAGCTGTTTTTTTTCAATGTTGTTTTGAGTTTCTTGTGCACACACCAGTTGCTGTGCGCCTCCATGCTGCAGCAGTTGCTATAGTTCAGCAGAAAATTGTTGACGTGTTTATTGGTGGGTGGTTTATATGAAGTCAGACATTTCACTGTAACTAATTAATATTTCTGGACTAAGGAGACTTGGCATTTCCGATTGGGAAAAATAAATATATTTCTTGGCTGAGAGGCTTCCTGTCTGAAGAAATGGAGACAAAATGAAATGATTCCATAGACAAGGATGACCTGATCCAAGCCATACACTTAATAGACCAGCTGCAAGGAAAAAACCAAATCTTACTAACAATTAAAAGATATTCTGGCAGTTATCGTTGAGGGGCAGAGTTTTAGAGTCATACAGCACAGAAAGAAGCCCACTATGTCTGCGCCAAACATCAAGCGCTTATCCATTCTAATCCCATTTTCCAGTGCTTGGTCCACAGCCTTGTATGCAATGGCATTTCAACTGTTCATCTGAATGCTGCTTAAATGTTGAGGGCTCCCGCCTCTGCCACCGCCCTACCGGTGAAAAGGTTTTTCCTCAAAGACCTCTCTGAATCTCCTGCCCCTTAATGTATGACCCCTCTACTGGTTGTGGGGGGGGGGGGGGGATTTCTTATGTCCTTCATTTTGGATCTCAGTCAGGTCCCGGTGCCACCCACAAAACTCCCACAGCCTTCTCTGCTCAGCCTCTCTTCATAACTGAAACGCTTCAGCCAGGCAACAACCTGGTGAATCTCCTCTGCACCCTTTCTAGTGCAATCACATCTTTCCTTTAATGAGATGACTAGAGCTACATAAAGCCCCTGCAATTCCTCTCTTGCCTTGCACAGCAGCCTAGAATGCATTTCATTTGGGCCTGGTGATTTATCGACTTTTAATCCTGCTAAAATTGTTAACACCACCTTCCTCTTGATGCTAACCTGTTCAATTATATCTCAGTCCCCCTCCCTGCTTTCTATATTTCTATTGTGAACATATGCAAAATACTCATTTAATACCTCGCCTACGTCTTTCAGTTTCATGTGCAAGATGCCACTTTGGTCCCTAATGAGCCCTACTCTTCCCTGGTTACCCTCTTACCCTTAATGTACTTTTAAAATACCTTTGGATTTTCCTTTATTTTACCCACCATTGTTTTCTCATGCCCCGTCTTCACTCTCCTAGTTTCTTTCTCGAGTATACCCTACACTTTCTATATTCCTCTAGGACATCCACTGTTTTCAGCCCCTTGTATTTGCCATAAGCCTTTTTTTTTACCTAATCCAATCCTGTATTTCTCTTGACATCCAGCGTTGACGAATCTATTGGAATTCTTTGAGGATTTAACTAGTAGAGTCCATAGCATCATAGAATCCTATAGTGCAGAAGGAGACTATTTGGCCCATCGAGGCTGCACTGACCACAATCCCACCCAGGCCCTATCCCTATAACCCCATGCATTTAACTTAGCTAGTCTCCCTGACACTAAGGGGCAATTTAGAATGGCCAGTCCACCTAGCCTGCACATCTTTGGACTGTGGGAGGAAACCGGAACACTCAGAAGAAACCCACGCAGACATGGGGAGAATGTGCAAACTCCTACCCAAGCCGGGAATCTAACCCGGGTCCCTGACACTGTGAGGCAGCAGTGCTAGCCACTGTGCCACCGTGCCACCCCGACTAGTAGAGTTGACTGAGGAGAACCAGTGGATGTGGTTTGTTTAGACTTTCCGAAGGTTTTCGACAAGGTCTCACATAACAGACTACTATGTAAAGTTAATGCACATGCAGGTAATGTCTTGTGATGGATAGAAAGCTGGTTAGCAGATAGGAAGCAAAGAGTTGGCATAAATGGGTCTTTTTCTGATTGGCAGTCAGTGACTAATTGGGTTCCTCAGGGATCAGTGCTAGGACCCCAACTGTTCACATTGTATATTAATGATTTGGAAGAGTGAACTGAATGTATTATCTCCAAATTTGCAGATGAGACAAAGTTAGCTGGGAGGGTGAGCAGTGAGGAGGATGCAGAGATGCTTCAGCATGATTTGGACAGGTTGAGTGTGAGCATATGCAGTATAATATGGATGAATGTGAGGTTATCCACTTTGGTAACAATAAAGGAAGACAGATTATTACTTGAATGGGTGTAAATTGAGAGAAGGGGATACTCAGCGAGACCTTGGTGTCCTCGTGCATCAGTCACTCAAAGTAAGCACGCAAGTGCAGGCGGCAGTAAAGAAGGCAAATGGTATGTTGGCATTCATAGCAAGAGGATTTGAGTACAGGGATAGGGATGTTTTGCTGCGATTGTATAGGGTGTTAGGACGGTCTTCATCTGAATCATGTTGGGACCAGAGTCCTGATGAATCATATAACTAGGGCCATAGATAGGGCTTTAAACTAAATAGTGGGGTGAGGGTTCAGTTGTATGGAGAATTAAAAAATCTAAGTTAAAGTAGAGGGTAGAAGTGCAGATTAATGATGAGGAATTTCAACTAGTTAAAGGAGCCGAGGACTCAGGAGAGGTTAGAAAAGTTTTCAGACTATGTATTGGAACAGAGAGTATAGAAGGTGGCATGAATCTAACCTCAAACACAGCACAAAAGGTGACAAGTATGAGAAGGGAGGTCATAGAGTCATAGAGGTTTACAGCATGGAAACAGGCCCTTCGGCCCAACTTGTCCATGCCGCCCTTTTTTTTAACCTCTAAGCTAGTTCCAATTGTTCGCATTTGGCCCATATCCCTCTAGACCCATCTTACCCATGTAACTGTCTTAATGCTTTTTAAAAGACAAAATTGTACCTGCTTCTACTATTACCTCTGGCAGCTTGTCCCAGACATTCACCACCCTCTGTGTGAAACAGTTGCCCCTCTGGACACTTTTGTATTTCTCCCTTCTCGCCTTAAACCTATGCCCTCTAGTTTTACACTCCCCTACCTTTGGGAAAGGATATTGACTATCTAGCGGATCTATGCCCCTCATCATTTTATACTTCTATAAGATCACCCCTCAGCCTTCTACACTCCAGAGAAAAAAGTTCTAGTCTATCCAGCCTCTCATAACTCAAACCATCAAGTCCCAGTAGCATCCTAGTAAATCTTTTTTGTACTTTTCTTTAGTTTAATAATATCCATTCTATAATAGGGTGACCAGAACTGTACACAGTATTCCAAGTGTGGCCTTTTAATGTCTTGTACAACTTCAACAAGAAGTCCCAACTCCTATATTCAATGTTCTGACCAATGAAACCAAGCATGCTGAATGTCGTCTTCACCACTCTGTCTACCTGTGACTCCACTTTCAAGGAGCTATGAACATGTACTCCGAGATCTCTTTGTTTTGGAACTCTCCCCAATGCCCTACCATTAACCGAGTAAGTCCTGCCCTGGTTCAGTCTACCAAAATGCATCACCTCGCATTTATCTAAATTAAACTCCATCTGCCATTCGTCAGCCCACTGGCCCAATTGATCAAGATCATGTTGCAATCGGAAATAACTTTCTTCACTGTCCACTATGCCACCGATCTTGGTGTCATCTGCAAACTTACTAACCATGCCTCCTATATTCTCATTCAAATCATTAATATAAATGACAAATAACAGTGGACCCAGCACTGATCCCGGAGGCACACCACTGGTCATAGGCCTCCAGTTTGAAAAACCACCCTCTGACTTCTGTCATCAAGCCAATTTTATATCCATTTAGCTACCTCACCATGGATTCCATGAGATTTAACCTTATGCGACAACCTACCATGTTATACCTTGTCAAAGGCCTTGCCAAAGTCCATGGAGACAACATCAACTGCACTGCCCTCATCTACCTTCTTGGTTACCCCTTCAAAAAACTAATCAAATTTGTGCGACATGATTTTCCACTCACAAAGCCATGCTGACCGTTTCTAATCAGTTCTTGCATCCCTAAATGCCTGTAGATCCTGTCTCTCAAAATACCTTCCAACAACTTACCCACCACAGATGTGAGGCTCACTGGCCTGTAGTTACCAGGCTTTTCCTTGCAGCCCTTTCTAAACAAAGGCGCAACATTTGCCACCCTCCAATCTTCAGGCACCTCACCTGTGACTATCGATTATTCAAATATCTCTGCAAGGGGACATGCAATTTCCTCCCTAGCCTTCCACAACATCCTGGGATGCACTTCATCAGGTCCCGGGAATTTATTTACCTTGATGCGCTTTAAGACTTTCAGCACCTCCTCCTCTGTAATATGTACACTCCTCAAGACATCACTATTTATTTCCCCAAGTTCCCTAAGATCCATGCTTTTCTCAACAGTAAATACTGATGAAAAATATTCATTTAGGATCTCGCCCACCTCTTGTGGATCCGCACACAGATGACCTTGTTGATCCTTAAGAGGCCCTACTCTTTCCCTTGTTACTCTTTTGCCCTTTATGTATTTGTAGAAGCTCTTTGGATTCTCCTTTGCCTTTTGATAGGTAGTCAGTGCAGGACTGAGGGTGTTGTACCTAAATGTGCGCAGTATACAGAACAAGGTAAGTGAGCTTGTTGCGCATATTGAAATTGGCTGGTACGATGTGGTGGGCATCATAGAGGCGTGGCTTCAAGGGGATCAGGGCTGGGATCTAAATATCCAAGGATATGTGTCCTACCGAACGGACAGGCAGATGGGCAAAGGGGGCAGGGTTCCATTGTTAGTAAGGAATGAATGTAAATCAATAGCAAGAAGCAATATAAGATCAGATGGCGTAGAATCTTTGTGGGCAGAGTTGAATCACAAAGGTACAAAGACCCTGATGGGAGTTATGTACAGGCCCCCTAGCAGTAGTCAAGATGTGGGGCAGAAAATAAATCAGGAGATAGAAAAGGCAATATTACACTAATCATGGGAGACTTCAATATGCAGATGGACTGGCGAAATCAGATAGGTAGTGGATCCCAAGAAAAGGAATTTGTGGAATGTCTAAGAGATAGTTTTTTTGGAGCAGCTTGTGACAGAGCCCACTAGGGAACAGGCTATTCTGGATTTGGCGATGTGTAATGAGGCAGACTTGATTAGGGAACTTAAGGTGAAGGAACCCTTAGGGAGCAGTGACCACAATATGATAGAATTTACCCTGCAGTTTGAGAGGGAGAAGCTAGAATCAGATGTAACAGTATTACAATTAAATAAAGGTAACTACAAAGACATGAGGGAGGAGCTGGCCAGAGTTGATTGGAAAGGGAGCCTAGCAGGGAAGATAGTGGAACAGCAATGGCAGGAGCTTTTGGGGGTTATTTGGGAGGTACAACAACAATTCATCTCAAGGAGGAGGAAACATGCCAAGGGGAGGATGAGGCATCCATGGCTGACGAGGGAAGTCAAGGACAGCATAAAAGCAAAACAAAAAGCATACAAAATGACAGGGATTAGTGGGAAGCCAGAGAATTGGGAAGCCTTTAAAAGCGAGCAGAGGACAACTACAAAGCAATAAGGGGGGAGAAGATGAAATATGAGTGTAAGCTAGCTAGTAATATAAAAGAAGATGGGAAGAGATTTTTTTCAATATACAAGGTAAGAGAGGCAAAAGTAGACATTGGACCACTGGAGAAGTAATAATAGGAAACAAATGGCAGAGGAACTGAATAGTTACTTTGCATCAATCTTCACGGTGGAAGATACCAGTGGGATGCCAGAGCTCCAGGAGAATCAAAGGGCATAGGTGAGTGTAGTGGCCATCACCAAGGAGAAGGTTCTAGGGAAACTGAAAGGTCTGAAGGTGGATAAATCACCTGGACTGGATGGACTACACCCCAGGGTTCTTAAAGAGATAGCTGAGGAAATTGTGGAGGCATTGGCGGTGATCTTTCAGGAATCGCTGGAGGCAGGGAGGGTCCCAGAGGACTGGAAAGTAGCTAATGTAACACCGCTGTTTAAGAAGGGAGGGAGGCAGCAGATGGGAAATTATAGGCCAGTTAGCCTGACTTCAGTCATCGACAAGATTTTAGAGTCCATTGTTAAAGATAAGATCGCAGAGTACTTGGAAGTGCATGATAAAATAGAACTGAGTCAGCAAGGCTTCGTAAAGGGGAGGTCATGTCTGACAAATCTGTTAGATTTCTTTGAGGAGGTAACAAGAAAGTTAGGTAAAGGAGAACCAGTGGACGTGATTGATTTAGATTTCCAAAAGGCCTTTGACAAGGTGCCGCATAGGAGACTGTTAAATAAGTTAAGAGCCCATGATGTTAAGGGTAAGATCCTGGCACGGATAGAGGATTGGCTAATTAGCAGAAGGCAGAGAGTGGGGATCAAGGGGTCTTTTCAGGATGGCAGCCGGTGACTAGTGGTGTGCCTCACAGGTCGGTGCTGGGACCACAACTTTTCACAATATACATTAACAATTTGGAAGAAGGAACTGAAGGCATTGTTGCGAAGTTTGCAGATGATACAAAGATATGTAGAGTGACAGGTGGTATTGAGGAAGCAGGGGGGGCTGCAGAAGGACTTGGACAGGTTAGGAGAGTGGGCAAAGAAGTGGCAGATGGAATACAATGTGGAAAAGTGTGAGGTTATGCACTTTGGAAGGAGGAATGGAGGCATAAACTATTTTCTAAATGGAGAAATGCTTAGGAAATCAGAAACACGAAGGGACTTGGGAGTCCTTGTTCAAGATTCTCTTAAGGTTAACGTGCAGATTCAGTCTGCAGTTAGGAAGGCAAATGCAATGTTAGCATTCATGTTGAGAGGGCTAGAATACAAGAGCAGGAATGTATTTCTGAGGCTGTCTCTGGTCAGACCCCATTTATAGTATTGAGTGTAGTTTTGGGCCCCGAATCTAAGGAAGGATGTGCTGGCCTTGGAAAGGGTCCAGAGGAGATTCACAAGAATGATCCCTGGAATGAAGAGTTTGTTGTATGAGGAACGGTTGAGGACTCTGGGTCTGTACCTGTTGGAGTTTAGAAGGATGAGGGGGGATCCTATTGAACCTTACAGGATACTGTGAGGCCTGGATAGAGTGGACGTAGAGAGGATGTTTCCATTAGTAGGAAAAACTAGAACCAGAGGGCGCAACCTCAGGCTAAAGGGATGATCCTTTAAAACAGAGTTGAGGAGGAATTTCTTCAGCCAGAGTGTGGTGAATCTGTGGAACTCATTGCCACAGAAGGCTATGGAGGCTAGGTCATTGAGTGTCTTGAAAACAGAGATAGGTTCTTGATTAATAAGGGGATCGGGGTTATGGGGAAAAGACAGGAGAATGGGGATGAGAAAAATATCAACCATGATTGAATGGCAGAGCAGACCCGTTGGGCCTAGTGGCCTATTCTGCTCCTATGTCTTATGGTTTTGTGGTGAGGCTACACCTGGAGCATTGTGTGCAGTTTTGGTGTCCTTATTAGAGGAAGGATGTCCTTGCTATAGAGGGAGTGCAGCGAAGGATCAGCCAAGGCTGATTCCTGGGATGGCAGGTCTGTCATATGAGGAGAGATCAGTCAGTTAGGATTATATTCACTGCAGTTTAGGAGAGTGAGAGGGTATCTTATAGAAACTTATAAAATTCTAACAGGGTTAGACGGGGTAGATTCAGAAAGAATGTTCCCAATGGTGGGGGGAGGAGGGTCTAGAAGAAGGGCTCATAATTTGAGGATAAGGGGTAAACCTTTTAGAACTGATGTGAAGATGCTGGTGTTGGACTGTGGTGGACAAGGTGAGGGGTCACACGACACCAGGTTATAGTTGAACAAGTTTATTCAAAATCACAAGCTTTTGGACGGGGTGTAAGGGGGGGGGGGGCAGGAGGGAGGGGAAGTGTAGAGGGGAGACACAAACTATTTGCAGGAATTGTTTGTCTGGCCAAGTAGGAAATCAAATTTCACAAGTGCCAAAAAGTGGTTCCAAAGAATTGCATCATTAGTGACCCAACAATGCTCCCTCAACCACAAATTTTCTGAGAGAATTGTGCCCTGTATGGGAGAGTCAGACTGCCCATGGTTCAGGCATGTTACATAATTACATCAACTCTCAAAACTCTAATTGTACCAATATTCATTGTTTCCTACGGGCTAGTGATGTTTCAGAATTCCAGCAGCTTGCATGGCAGGAGACATTTTGCACAAGGTTATTTAGCTTATTCATTTCCTCCTAGGCGCACATGGGGTAGCTAAAAGGTTAATTCGCAGATCGTTTGCAAAAAGCTATTCGCATTTTTATTTCTATTCATCAACTACTTGTAAGGAAGAGTAGCTTGATTTCTGGATTATTGTCAGCCTCCAGTGTGGCCAATCTTCAAAACCTTTGTAAAAATAAATTTTAAAGGGTTTCAGATCCAGAAATCAATGATTTTGCGCAGGCAATTTCTGTTTTTGGTTCTGCCTTCTGAAAATTATATTTCAGAATCACTTACAAATGCTAATATGAAATTGAGTTTTGAATTAATTAATTGAGAAAGAGACTACTGATTGTATTCCAACCCCTTGAAATGAAGAAGGATGTTGTGCATTAATTGAACAGCATTGTAGACCCATCTGGAGCACTCTGTTCAATCATACACACCCCAACTTGGGAAATAACCATTTCAGATAAAGGTGATAGGAGTTTGGAGCTCTCTGCAAAAGGCTATGGATGCTGGCACAATTGGGGCTTTCAAGACTGATGTATTTTTGTTAGGCAAGTGCATTGAGGGATGTGGTTCAAAGACAGGTAAATGAAATCGAGGTACAGATAAGCCATCATCTAATTGAATGGCGGAACAGCCCATGGACTGAATGGCCTACTACCATTCCCAAGTCCCTATAATCGGTTTATTGCTACTTTTGGTATGATAAGTGTTTAAAATAATTGACTTAAGAATTTGTTTTTTTGTACCTGGCTGAGAAAGGCAAACCTAGATCAATGGTTGGACACTTCCAAATCCTAAATGGGGCAGCTGGATGTCACTTTCTTTGACTGTTGAGAGCAGTGCTCTATTGAGGAATGGATGTATGTATAAGTTTAACCTGCGATTACATTAAGAGTGAGTCTTGATCATTACAAACAAATGTTGCGACCTCTGGTTCCCTAATAGTTGAACATATCGTTGCATCTTGGTTTTTCAGCTTTTAACATTAATAAATTTTAAAGATTTTTGGAGCCCACCTTGGATCCAACTTGGAATTCAGCAGAGGTAGAAGTTATCAGGATTTGTTCTAAATTTGAAATAGTCTAATTTACCTGCCCCTACATTACTTTGCACTTACTGTTTGTTTTCCTTTGTAGGTACACAGGGAAGTGATACCAGCCCACACAGTCTATGCCTTGAATATAGAAAGGATATTGGCTAGGCTCTGGCATCCTAGCCATGAGGAGTTAGAGCAGGATAAAATTCATCGTCAGAGGCTGGCGGTCAAGGAAGGACTTGTCTGTTGACTGATTTTAGGCCAAATGTTAGAGCTCAGATCATGCTTTGTCTCCACTTCGAATGAATGCGATTCCACCTGAACCTCATTCTGTCTCCGCCATTACTGGGTAGAATCTGTTATAGTGATGAGAATCATTGGCAGTATGCCATGACAGGTGTAAATTGAAACAATGGAAGTTAGTATTTAACTTCAGTCTGGCAATTTTGATAAAATGTTCCTCATAAATCTCTTAGCAATGGGTTTGTATCTCATCCACTGAGATTTCCACATTGAGGTTGCCTCGTGTGATATTCATGTGCAAACATCTTGAAGTTCCACTATTGCAGTAGTTGTATTAACGTATTTAAAATAAAACTGATTAACTCATCTGGTAAAGTAGAGGATGAAATTTCAGGTAAAACTGGTTGAGCAAAGGTTTGTACATTGCATCCCACAGTATAATTTAAAGGCCTGGATGGTTTGCCTATTTTGTTAAATACCTGTCTACTGATGAGTCAAAAGTTAACTAACTTTGCTAGTTAGTTTCAGATCCCTCTTTGCCATTGCTAGTTCTTAAATATTTTAACTCAATATAAATTTCTTTATCAATGTGCAAAATGGTTACAGGTTTAAGATTACCAATGCAATGTAATAACACCGTGGAATCATTTTATTTTTGTACAATAAGAAATTGTGACAATTGGTAGAATGCAGGTATGTCTTTTTTGTATACCCAAGTGCTTTTTTTATATTTTGTGTATTTATAATTTTATTTTGTAGTTTATGTACAATACTGCAAGTATTGATTCATTAAAATGTAAATGTACAAAATACAAATAGGTGGTGGTAAAAAGTTTCTAAACATTAATCTCTGAATTTGGAATGCACAAAGTGTGATTTCTTACTAGTTTGCCTAAAAATCTCATCCAAGATCCATAGTGTTCAAAGCCTGTATCTTTCCACTGTATTTTGTTTTTGAATGCAATCTCTTATTTATACTTCAGTATGAAGATGTTGGTCATTAAATTAGTTTGTAGTTTATAATTTTTTTACAGATCCCCACACATAAGAACATAAGAAATAGGAGCAGGAGTAGGCCATCCAGCCCCTCGAGCCTGCCCCGCCATTCAATAAGATCATGGCTGATCTGAAGTGGATCCCTATAACCCCTAGCTCCCTTACCGATCAGGAATCCATCTATCCGTGATTTAAACATATTCAACGAGGTAGCCTCCACCACTTCAGTGGGCAGAGAATTCCAGAGATTCACCACCCTCTGAGAGAAGAAGTTCCTCCTCAACTCTGTCCTAAACTGACCCCCCTTTATTTTGAGGCTGTGCCCTCTAGTTCTAGTTTCCTTTCTAAGTGGAAAGAATCTCTCCACCTCTACCCTATCCAGCCCCTTCATTATCTTATAGGTCTCCATAAGATCCCCCCTCAGCCTTCTAAATTCCAACAAGTACAAACCCAATCTGCTCAGTCTCTCCTCATAATCAACACTCCTCATCTCTGGTATCAACCTGGTGAACCTTCTCTGCACTCCCTCCAAGGCCAATATATCCTTCCGCAAATAAGGGGACCAATACTGCACATAGTATTCCAGCTGCGGCCTCACCAATGCCCTGTACAGATGCAGCAAGACATCTCTGCTTTTATATTCTATCCCCCTTGCGATATAGGCCGATGTCCCATTTGCCTTCTTGATCACCTGTTGCACCTGCAGACTGGGTTTTTGCGTCTCATGCACAAGGACCCCCAGGTCCCTTTGCACAGTAGCATGTTGTAATTTTTTTCCATTTGGATAATAATCCAATTTGCTATTATTTCCTCCAAAGTGAATAACCTTGCATTTGTCAACGTTATACTCCATCTGCCAGATCCTCGCCCACTCACTCAGCCTGTCCAAATCTCTCTGCTGACCTTCTACGCCCTCCACACGATTCACTTTTCCACTTATCTTTGTGTCGTCTGCAAACTTTGTTACCCTACACTCAATCCCCTCCTCCAGATCGTCTATATAAATGGTAAACAGTTGAGGCCCCAGTACCGATCCCTGCGGCACGCCACTAGTTACCATTTGCCAACCAGAAAAGCACCCATTTATTCCGACTCTGCTTCCTGTCGGATAGCCAATCCACGCTAACACCCTACCCCCAACTCCGTGTGACCCAATCTTCTTCAGCAACCTATTGTGAGGCACCTTATCAAACGCCTTTTGGAAATCCAAAAACACCGCATCCACCGGTTCCCCTCCGTCAACCGCACTTGTCATATCTTCATAAAAATCCAACAAGTTCGTCAAGCACGACTTTCCCCTCATGAATCCATGCTGCGTCTACTTAATCGAACCATTCTTATCCAGGTGGCCTGCTATTTCTTCTTTAATGATGGATTCCAGCATTTTCCCAACTACAGACGTTAAACTAACCGGCCTGTAGTTACCCACCTTTTGTCTATTTCCTTTTTTAAATAGCGGCGTAACATTAGCCGTTTTCTAATCCGCCGGCACTACCCCAGAATCCAACGAATTTTGATAAATAACCACTAACGCATCCGCTATTACCTCTGACATTTCTTTCAGTACCCTGGGATGCATTCCATCCGGGCCCGGGGACTTGTCCACCTTCAGTCCTGTTAGTCTACCAAGCACTGCCTCCCTGGTAACATTAATTGTATTGAGTACCTCTCCTCCTACCAACCCTCTATCGTTAATATTCGGTATCTCTCCCACAAGTGAAAGCAGTGGGCTGGATTCGCTCAATCTCATTGGCACACCAATGTCAGGATCATTTCCGGGTCACGACCTCACTGGAGGTCAGAGTGCAATGCATTTAGCAGGTGGTGAACAATGAGTTAGTGGCTGCTGTGATATCTATCTAATTACAGATGGCGGGTAGGAGATAGAGGCAATGGTCCCCATTTAAAGAACACCCGTCTGGATTCAAAGTGCAAGCAGTCAATGAGAATCAGGGAAACAGTCTAACGGAGCAGTAACATGGCAGCTTGTCGTGGTCGGGTGGCCCCAAAGTTTACTGATGTCTCCCTGGAGGGGTGATGATAGAGGCGGTTCGAGCCAATAGGGAACATTTTGTTTCTGGACAGCAGCAGGAGGAGGCCTGCCTGGCAGACTCCGAAGAATGGAGATTGCCTGACCGGTCAGCAGCTGCAGTGTGGTTAGCAGGATGAGTCCAGTACAGAACGTGCTTCAATAACCTGAGGCCTGGTAAGGTGAGTATGAAGCAAAGCCTGGTTGTCAGACATCCGTATCCAACGGGCTTGTGCATGAGGTCTGAGAGAGTCATGTAGCCAAGTGACAGACGACTCACTGCATGCTGAGTGTTAAACCGCATAAGAAGTGGATTTGTTGTTGTTTCTGGAGAGTGGCTGCTATGTGTGATGTCAGTATACCTTTAAGAACTTGTTAAAAAATTCATGTTCACAGCCTTGGGTGATGTCATTGTTGGGAGGGGGAAAAAAAAACTCTGGGCAGGTCAGGTGACAGGGATTTGATTTTCAGTTTCAGTTTCAGTTTGGAGCTGCAGGTTTCAGTTCTTAGTTTTAGAAGGGTCCGCAAGCTAAAAAGAAGTGTTTTCCCTCTCTCCCTGTTGTTTTGAAAATTCCATTGGTTAGTTGAAAGCCAGATCTTGTTTTCCTGAGGAGTGAAAACTTGCTGTTGTTGGGGGCTGGAGTTTGGTGTTTTGGGAAGCTGTCTTGTCTTCAAACTTTTCTGAGTCTCAAGAGCATTTTACTGCAGAATTCAACTAATGGCCTCGATCCCAGTATCACGTGAGCATTAGTCTGTGCTGTGTTAAACCTGTGAAAAAGGTCTTTGTCTATGGAATTGGTTGATTGGAACATTGTAGAGATCTTTGTTGAGGGTTATACATTAGGATGATTGTTTCTTGTTTGTAATTGATAAAAGGTCTTGCTAATTTTCTTACTATACATGTTAACTATATTCTTAAATAAACTTTGATATAAAAAAACTCTTAAAGGTACACTAACATCACATAGAGAGTCATGTAGCCAAGTGTGCTCACAGAAGACTCGCTGCATGCTGAGTGTTAAATCCCATGAGAAGTGAGTTTGTTGTTGTTTCTGGGGAGGTGCTGCTACGTATAAACTGCAGTTTGATTTCGTGTTTCTGGATCAGGATCTCCCAGGATTTGTGGTCATCAAGGTCAGTGTGTCTCTGCGTGGGTCCGACCTGTGGGCTGCCTTTAGTTGACTCGAGTCAACAATGTTTGAGATCGTTATCCTTCATGGACCTCCTCCAGCTCCTCTCTGAGTGGCCATGTTGTGCAGAGCACAGTGGACCACAATGCAGCAAACCATCGAAGCGCCGTACTGCAGTGTGTCACTGACGGGTCAAAGAACCAGAACTGCATCTGCAGGAGGCTGATGGCCTGCTCAATGGGGGCCCTTGAGATGGTAACGATCATATCTCTCCGGTACCCCAGTTGTGGGGTTTATCACGGAGGGCAGCGGTCGTCTTTTCTCTGTACCGTGTAGCTGCTGACAACCAGGAGCCATCGATGGAGGACTGACCAACTGCAGCGCCCTGACCTGCCTCGGAATGAAAGAATCCTGAAAGCTGACAGGGAACCTTAAGAAGTGCTTACGATGGTCACGTACTGACTGAAAATTATTAATTGACCAGTCCTTCCAGCTGATGAATGCTCTGGCCTGAGATGTTAGAATTTTGATGGCCGTGTGTCTGAAGTCGATCATCCCCTGTACCTAAGGGAATCCTGCCACCGGGGTAAATCCCACGGCCCTCTGTGTCTGACTGGCTGCATCTGTGTTGAAGGCGAGAAAATGGGTCCATTGGCCGAGATATGCAGTTCTGAGCTGCTGATTGCGAGATGCCCAGCTGCCGATTCCTGAAAGGAGGTACATTCTAGAAAGTTCCAGGTCAGCGTCAGCTTAACAGCTATTGGCACAGGGCGCCCACTACACCTTGGGGGCATAAGGTCTTTCTCCAGGAGTGTGTGCAACTCATCCCTCATCTGCTTCGATTGGCAGAAATCGTCAGCCTCCAACATACTCAGGAAGCTAATCCCCTGGCAGAACACTGGATTCTGGCCCCTCGAACAGCACCTCCGAATCCAGGGACACCATGGCCGGAATTCTCCCAAACAAATTCTAAGTGTCCAATTCATGAGAAAACCGGAGTGAATTGCGCTGGTTTTTTCAGCGTGTTTCCCAAAATGAATCTCCCCGCATTCTATGCACTGCAGAGGTCACTAGCGTGAATATCATTAAAATCCAAGAGGGCAGGGCCTATTCCTGCTGAAGAGGCTGAAATTAGCGCGATGAGCGGGACCCCGTGCATGCACACGTCTCTGGGAGGTCGCTAAAAAGACTCCCCAGCATTGAGATCAATGGCCTCAGGAAAGGATTGCGGAGTCAATCCTGCTTAGGAGTGAAAGTAATAGGGCAATTGTTATGGGGGATTTTAACTTGACTAATATTGACTGGAATTGTTATAGCTCTAGCTCGTTAGAGGGGTCAGTTTTTGTTCAAAGCGTGCAGGAAGGTTTTTTGACTCAGTATGTAGACAGGCCAACTAGAGGTGAGGCTATATTGGATCTGGTGCTGGGAAATGAGCCAGACCAGGTGCTAGACTTGGAAGTTGGTGTGCATTTTGGTGATAGTGACCACAATTCGGTTACGTTCACCTTAGTGATGGAAAGGGATAGGCATGAACCTCGGGCCAGTGGTTTTAGCTGGGGGAAGGGTAATTATGAGGCTATTAGGAGAGAATTAGGAAACATAGGTTGGACTAGGAGATTACAGGGACTGGGAACGTCCGACATGTGGAGTTTTTTCAAGGAGCAGCTACTGCGAGTCTGTGATAGGTATGTCCCTGTCAGGCAAGGAGGAATTGGTAGGGCTAGGGAACCGTGGTGCACCAAAAAAGTTTCTTTGTTGGTTAAAAAGAAAAAGGAGGCTTATGTTCGGATGAGACGTGAGCACTCGGGTAGTGCACTAGAAAGCTTTAGATTGGCTAAGAGGGAGTTGAAGAGCGAGCTTAGAAGGGCTAAAAGGGGACATGAGAAGACTTTGGCGGATAGGGTTAAAGAGAATCCTAAGGCGTTCTATAGGTATGTCAAGAACAGAAGGTTGGTTAGGGCAAGTTTAGGGCCAGTTATAGATGGCAGAGGGAAGTTATGTGTGGAACCGGAGGAGATTGGTGAAGCATTGAACCAATATTTCTCTTCGGTGTTCACGCAAGGGGACATGAATATAGCTGAGGAGGACACTGGGTTGCAAGGGAGTAGAATAGACAGTATTACAGTTGATAAGGAGGATGTGCAGGATATTCTGGAGGGTCTGAAAATAGATAAATCCCCTGGTCCGGATGGGATTTATCCAAGGATTCTCTGGGAGGCAAGAGAAGTGATTGCAGAGCCTCTGGCTCTGATCTTCAGGTCGTCGTTGGCCTCTGGTATAGTACCAGAAGATTGGAGGTTAGCGAATGTTGTCCCATTGTTTAAGAAGGGGAACAGAGACTTCCCCGGGAATTATAGACCGGTGAGTCTCACTTCTGTTGTCGGCAAGATGTTGGAAAAAATTATAAGGGATAGGATTTATAGTTATTTGGAGAGTAATGAATTGATAGGTGATAGTCAGCATGGTTTTGTGGCAGGTAGGTCGTGCCTTACTAACCTTATTGAGTTTTTTGAGAAAGTGACCAAGGAGGTGGATGGGGGCAAGGCAGTGGACGTGGTATATATGGATTTTAGTAAGGCGTTTGATAAGGTTCACCATGGTAGGCTTCTGCAGAAAATGCAGATGTATGGGATTGGGGGTGATCTAGGAAATTGGATCAGGAATTGGCTAGCGGATAGGAAACAGAGGGTGGTGGTTGATAGTAAATATTCATCATGGAGTGCGGTTACAAGTGGTGTACCTCAAGGATCTGTTTTGGGGCCACTGCTGTTTGTAATATTTATTAATGATCTGGATGAGGGTATAGTTGGGTGGATTAGCAAATTTGCTGATGACACCAAAGTCGGTGGTGTGGTAGACAGTGAGGAAGGGTGTCGTAGTTTGCAGGAAGACTTAGACAGGTTGCAAAGTTGGGCCGAGAGGTGGCGGATGGAGTTTAATGCGGAGAAGTGTGAGGTAATTCACTTTGGTAGGAATAACAGATGTGTTGAGTATAGGGCTAACGGGAGGACTTTGAATAGTGTGGAGGAGCAGAGGGATCTAGGTGTATGTGTGCATAGATCCCTGAAAGTTGGGAATCAAGTAGATAAGGTTGTTAAGAAGGCATATGGTGTCTTGGCGTTTATTGGTAGGGGGATTGAATTTAGGAGTCGTAGCGTTATGTTGCAACTGTACACAACTCTGGTGCGGCCGCACTTGGAGTACTGTGTGCAGTTCTGGTCCCCACATTACAGGAAGGATGTGGAGGCTTTGGAGAGGGTGCAGAGGAGGTTTACCAGGATGTTGCCTGGTATGGAGGGGAGATCCTATGAGGAGAGGCTGAGGGATTTGGGATTGTTTTCGCTGGAAAGGCGGCGGCTAAGAGGGGATCTTATTGAAACATATAAGATGATTAGAGGTTTAGATAGGGTGGATAGTGATAGCCTTTTTCCTCTGATGGAGAAATCCAGCACGAGGGGGCATGGCTTTAAATTGAGGGGGGGTAGTTATAGAACCGATGTCAGGGGTAGGTTCTTTACCCAGAGGGTGGTGAGGGATTGGAATGCCCTGCCAGCATCAGTAGTAAATGCGCCTAGTTTGGGGGCGTTTAAGAGATCCGTAGATAGGTTCATGGACGAAAAGAAATTGGTTTAGGTTGGAGGGTCACAGTTTTTTTTTTTAACTGGTCGGTGCAACATCGTGGGCCGAAGGGCCTGTTCTGCGCTGTAATGTTCTATGTTCTATGTTCTAACCCCCCCTCAGACATTGCTAGCCTCATCGCTGGCATCTCACCACCTCCTCCCGCCATCTCCCCCACAGAATTCGCTGGCCTCGCTGTTAGGTAGAGGTTAAGGGCCGCCATCACATTAACTTCTACTGGCAGTGTGTGGCCGCCCCTCCCCATAGGTGCCAGGTGTGTGAGCACCTCACACAGGTGCCAAACTGTGTCCTTGGATAGTCTGAACCAACGATGGCACATAACATCCGACAGTCCCTGGAATGAATGCTGGGGCTGGTCCTGCCTTTGCCTCCGCATCCTCCTCCATCTGGCCAGCCCGGCAGCCCCCTCCCCTCCTTCCTGAGTGGCTGCCATTGGCTGCTTCTGCGGTGGCCTCCCCACACCCTCCACCTTCTCCTCCTCAGCCGCCACCATGATGGCCAACTCTAAATCAATCAGTCTGAGATCCATTCTGTACAGTAGTTGTTAGAGAAAGATTGATAGATACATCTCATTGCTTACATCTACCTGAGTGAAGAAGGGAAAGGGTTAATGTTTTTTTTGTACTCAATGTATTTTGTACCTAAAAGGTTGAACTTTGTACCTCGAATGTATCACAAACATAACCCTTCCTTATGGCTAGTCTCCCCTTTGTTTATATTGCTCCTGGTAGTAGTATAAGCCATTTGTTCATGGTTCCCTCGCTTGTTTATATCATTCTGATAAAACAGACAGTTAAATGTAAATGTTGGGTTGTAAGTCTTTCTTTCCCATAGGCTTGTGTATGATTTGAACAAAGGAAGCAGCTACCAAATAGTAGGGTGTGAGAATGGCCGTTTGAAGGAGGACTCCCACTGGGACAGCTGCAATCACACACAGTCACTTCAAAGGAAAAGCCGCGGGAAGAGCGGGGGACCAGAGGTTGTATCTTGACTACAACTACCAGGAGAATTGTGCTTTATGACCCAAGGATACCAGATAGTCTCTAACCATAAACCAGAGTGTATCAGAAGCTGTTAAAGGAACTATAATTTATGATCAAGGACTGTTAACTGGACTTTGCTTCATGACTTGTATTGGGAACCCTGATGTATAAAGGTCCACGCTTCTTGTGTTCAGGGAGAACTTTGGCTTCCGCTTTCAAGGGGTCAAGTTCTCCCACACGCTTGTGAGAATAAAGCCTACTCTATTTTGACTCATACCAGCCTCAAGAGGTATTTTTACCGACTTCACCGAGCATCCCCCCAATCCCCATCCCTCTCTGGGACCAGTACTCCCATTTGTGGATGCTGGCAACACAATACAATCTGTGGTGCCTTGCGTCACCTGATTAGGTTGCCTGCCATTGGTATCGTGAACATGGCAGGCAGGGAGAGTAAGCAGGTTGGTTTGCAGGTGTAGCCATTACGCCCCCTTGAGCCATTGCCATGAGTGCAACTACAGCATTCCCTTCCAGGCATGTGCTGCAGGTCAGGGACACAGGGCAGGATCAGACTCCTTATTATCACAAGATGGGTTCCCATTCACTGCAGAGTACATGCAGTATGAGTGTCTATGATAACCTGAGCGCTCCTGCTTGGAGCACCAGCTGCCTGAACTGATGAGCCCTCAAGCAGCACATGGTGCACTCCCCACCACCCCCCACACCCCCCGCCCGCCCTCCCCCAACCTCCCTGAAACACAGTGGCTGCAGAAAGCAGCCTGACCAGCACTTGTTAAGGGCCCACCCCATAGCATCAGGGCGCAGCACCTGAAGATCTCCAGGAAGCTCCCCACAGCGAGCAGCAAATCTCCAGGCCCTGCCTCCAATCTCCCCTGCATTCCAGGGGCTGCAGCTCCATAAAACTTATCTCCTTACTTCTATTCAACTCTGCTGTGCCAACTGCCAACTTTTATACAGCAGTTGTAAACCGCACCAGAGCGACATCACGCCAGAGAGGTGGGAGATGCTAACGAGGGTGGAGATTGTTGTCTCGGACCCGCTAATCGGATGGTAAGGTATGTAAACGCATGCAAATGTCTGTTACGCTGATTTTCAGCCTGGTTCCATCGGAGCCAAAAGACTTGGGTTGGGAGACACTACCGGAGCAGGAACGCATGCAATGAATCCCACGAATTGGCCGAAGCGAGAATCTTCCAGCCCATTGCACTAAAAACTTAGCGCAGCGGGATGGGAGAATTGCGTCTGCTGCAGTTGTCAGGGCTGCTGCTTATCCCCACTGCTCCATCCCATGCCTGATTAGGTGGTTAAAAGCAAATGGTTGCGGATGCTGAAATCTGAAACAAAAACTGAAGATGCTGGAAAATCTCAGCAGCTCTGACAGCATCTGTGGAGAGAGAGAATAGAGTCAAAGTTTCGCGTCTGGATCCAAACTCAATGCTGGCTCTATTCTCTCTCAGTAAGAAGTCTAACAACAGAATGTTAAAGTCCAACAGGTTTATTTGGTAGCAAAAGCCACTAGCTTTCGGAACAGGCTGTCCCTTCGTCAGGTCTGACGAAGGGACAGCCTGTTTCGAAAACTAGTGGCTTTTGCTACCAAATAAACCTGTTGGACTTTAACATTCTGTTGTTAGACTTCTTACTGCGTTTACCCCAGCCCAACGCCGGCATCTCCACATCTATTCTCTCTCCACAGATTCTGTCAGGTCTGCTGAGATTTTCCAGCGTTTTGTGATTGCGCGGTCGCCATTTATCAGAGACCATGTCAGGATCTTAGCTGTCAAATTTCCCTTGCACCTTGATGGATGCGCTGTTCCCCAATCAGTACCCCGAATTCTAGAGCTCTGCTCTGCTTGATGACTCAGTGGGCGCGATCTTCCTGCTCGTTCATGCCATGATGCCGCTGCAGCGAAGATGGAGAGTTTGGCGACAAGGCAGGTCTCCGTTCACTGCAGCAGGATGAGAAAATCCTGCTGGCGTGAATGGTCGGGAAAATTCCAACCAGTGGCCGGAGTTTTACCGGCCCGCCCGCCACAGGAATTGGAACGGGTGAGGATCGGACCATGGGAAGGTCTGTTGACTTCGGGTGGGATTTCACAGTTTTGGGACAAGCGAGCTGTAAAATCCTGCCCTTTATCTTTACATGAGTTCCTATCTGCTGCTTTCCTTTTTACATGTGGAGAATTTAATACGTGTTACTTTAGTCAATGGCATCCCACTTAGCCGCCTCATCTGATTGGACAAAATGCTGACAAGCGCAGCTCTGAGAATACTTGTAGTGCTGTACAAAATGGCCTCTCTGCTTAATCACTCTGATTATCTTCACATCTGCACAGGTGGCCTGCTACTGAACCTTTATCTCAAATAAAATGCATGGCTTCTAAACAAAACATCCCAGCTACGCTATTCTTTGAGTGAGTCAGATCCTTTATCCACCACAAACAGCAGATGCCTTTCTGCGGGTACTGTAAAGGAAGTGACTAATATTCCAATTTGAACCAAATAATAATGAGAGCCAAGAAAACATGAACAAGTAACTTGACTCTCGCTTTTCACTTCCTACCAGATTGGAATAAGAATTCGATTCTCCCCAGCTTCCAATCCCCACTGGCAGCAGTGTGAAGAAAAGCAAGGAAATTGGAGAATAATTTTTCTCCAAGTATCTTTTCATTCTTTCATGGATGTGTGTATCCCTAGTAAGGCCAGCATTTGGTGCCCATCCCTAACTACCCTTGAACTGAGTGGTTTTCTAGGCCAATTCATTGCTGTGGGTTTGGAGTCACATGTAGGCCAGACTGAGGTAAGGATGGCATATTTCCTGCCCAGAAGAGGATTAGTGAAACAAGTGGGTTTTTACAGCAATCAGTGCTCATTGTCATGATCACCAACATTGAGACTAGCTTTTAATTATAGACTTTGTTAATTGAACATAGGTTCAAGGTGAGAGGCGGGAAGTTTAGGGGGATGTGAGAGAAATATGTTGTGCCCAGAGGGTGGTAATGGTCTGGAATGCGCTGCCTGGGAGGGTGGTAGAGGCGGGTTACCTCACATCCTTTGAAAAGTACCTGGAAGAGCACTTGGCACGACATAACATCCAAGGCTATGGGCCAAGCACTGGTAAGTGGGATTAAATGGGAGTTTAGCTGTTTCTCGCATGTCGGTGCAGACTCAATTGGTTGAAGGGCCTCTTCTGCACTGCATGATTCTATGTTTCTATGATTTTACATTCCACCAGCTGCTGGGGTGGGATTTGAACCCGTGTCCCCAGAGCATTAGCCTCGGCCTCTGGTTATTTGTCTAGTGATATTACCACTACACCTTCTTCCTCCCTCCTTGCTCTCAAATCTATCATCATCACCAAAAAAAATACAACACTTGACCCCTATCCCTACCTTCATCTTTGCAAACTATTGCCTCATCTCCAACCCCCCTTTCTGCTCCAAAGTTCTTAGATGTGTTGTGACCTCCAAATCCCATGCCCATTTTTGTTTGAATCCCTGCAATCAGGTTTTAATCCCTGCCATGGTGCTGAAACGGCTCCTCACAAAGTCACAGAGACATCCTACACAAGTGTGAGGAAGGTAAGATCTCCAGGCCTTATCCTTCTCCACCAGTCTGCAGCCTGTGGCAAGGTTGACCACACTCTTCCACGCTCCAGTGCCTCTCTACCGATGCCATTGTTTTTCGTTCCTGAGCCAGTGACTCCATTCCTCTATCTGGCAACCATCTGAGACTGAGCCAGACTATTTGCAATAAATGTAAGATCCCGTGGTTGCTGCTTTTATTGCATTTAATGTGCTGTATGTGAGCTGTTGCTCAATTCATAGCACTTTTTGTGTCAGAAGGTTGTCGATTCAGGTTCCGTGGAAGTTTTGAGCATATAAATGAAGGCTGCTACCTACCGGATTGACAGACCATCAGATGAAATGTTAATCTCAGGCCCTGTCTGCCTTTTAAGGTGAGCGCAGAAGGTCCCAAGATATTAATTTGAAAAGGGGTAACAGGGCACTCCCTGGTATCTTGACCTATTTTTATCCCTTGATCAACATCACAAAAACATTACCTAGTCACGATCACATTGTTGTTTCTGGGCATTTGTTGTGGGCAGATTGGTTGCTGATTTTCCTATAACAGTGACTACATTTCAAAATGGGTGCAGGAGCAGATTGACTTGGGTGTCTATATGCATAGATTATTGAAGGTGGCAGGACAGGTGGAGAGAGCAGTTCATAAAGCATATAGTATTCTGGGCTTTATTAATAGGGGCATAGAGTACAAGAACAAGGAGGTTATGCTTTTGATTTGATTTATTATTGTCATGTATTAGTATTAATATTAATATACAGTGAAAAGTATTCTTTCTTGCGCGCTATACAGACAAAGCTTTCTGTTCATAGAGAAGGAAAGGAGAGAGTGCAGAATGTAGTGTTACAGTCATAGCTAGGGTATAGAGAAAGATCAACTTAGTGCGAGGTAGGTCCATTCAAAAGTCTGATGGCAGCAGAGAAGAAGCTGTTCTTCAGTCAGTTGGTACGTGACCTCAGACTTTTGTATCTTTTTCCCGACAGTACAAGGTTGAAGAGAGTATGTCCGGGTGCGTGGGGTCCTTAATTATGCTGGCTGCTTTTCCGAGGTAGCGGAAAGTATAGATAGTCAATGGATGGGAGGCTGGTTTGCGTGATGGATTGGGCTACATTCACAACCTTTTGTAGTTTTGCCGTCTTGGACAGAGCAGGAGCCATACCAAACTGTGATACAACCAGAACGAATGCTTTCTATGGTGCATCTATAAGAGTTGGTGAGAGTCATAGCTGACATGCCAAATTTCCTTAGCCTTCTGAGAAAGTAAAGGCGTTTCTTTCTTAACTATAGTGATGGCATTGAGGAAGCAGGACAGGTTGTTGGTGATCTGGACACCTGAAGCTCTCGACCATTTCGTCCCCATTGATGTAGACAGGGGCATGTTCTTCACTGTGCTTCCTGAAGTTGATGACAATCTCCTTCATTTTGTTGATATTGAGGGAGAGATTCTTGTCGTCGCACCAGTTCACCAGATTCTCTATCTCATTCCTGTACTCTGTCTTGTCATTGTTTGAGATCCGACCCACCGTGGTGGTGTCATCTGCAAACTTGAAAATCGAGTTGGAGGGGAATTTGGCCCCGCAGTCATAGGTGTATAAGGAGTATAGTAGGGGGCTGAGAACACAGCCTTGTGGGGCACCGGTGTTGAGGATGATCGTGGAGGAGGTGTTGTTGCCTGTCCTTACTGATTGTGGTCTGTGGATTAGGAAGTTCAGGATCCAGTCGCAGAGGGAGGAGCCGAGGCCCAGGCCACTGAGTCTGGAGATGAATTATGTAGGAATAATGGTGTTCAAGGCTGAGCTGTAGTCAATAAATAGGTGTCTTTGTTATCTGATGAACTTGCACAAAATACTAGTTAGACCTCACTGGAATATTGTGTACATATGGGAAGGATGTGATTGCATTGGAGAGAGTGCAGAGGTTCACAAGAATGATTGCAGGGATGAGAAACTTCAGTTATGAGGATAGATTGGAGAGGTTGGGACTGTTCTCCTTTGAGAGAAGGAGACTAAGAGAAGATTTGATAGGGATGTTCAAAATCATTAAGGGCTGGACAAAGTTGATGGGGAGAAACTGTCCCTGCTCATAAAAGGATCAAGATTTAAAGTGATTTGCAAAGGAAATAAATGTGATGTGAGAAAACACCATTTCATACAGTGAGTGGTTTGAGTCTGGAATGCACTGCCTGGAAGTGTAGTGGAGGCAGGTTCAATTGAGGCAATCAAGAGGGTATTAGGTGATTACTTGAATTGAAACAATATGCAGGGGTACGGAGAAAGGGCTGGAAAATGGATCTAAGCCATAATGCTTGTTTGGAGAGCCGGCACAGACACAATGGGCCAAATGGCGGCCTCCTGCGCTGCAACAATTCTGTGATTCTGTGACTTCATTGGCTGTAAAGCACTTTGAAATGTTCAGTGATCATGAAGGATGCTACATAGCTGCAAGTCTTTGCTTCTTTATTTGGATATAAGCTGCTGTTGTGGTAATGCACTTTGGAATTGTTGATTCAGTACTGAGTACTTCTGGGTGACATGTTGCAAGGGAGTTTGGAATGAAGGTCCTACTTTACTTCGTTACGAGTGTTATATCTCCAACCATCAGGAGAGCAACTTTGAGTGCTCTGGTGTGAGATTTCCCAAGCTCTGACGAAGGGTCATCCTGACTCAAAGCATTGGCTCTATTCTCTCTCCATAGATGCTGTCAGATCTGCTAAGATTTTCCAGCATTTTCTATTTCTGATGGCCTAGTTCAAACTGTCCAGCTTACCAGCTCAAAGAATTGATAAGCGTTTCTGTGCTCGGATGACCTGATTCATAAATTAATTGGCTTGTAGGGTTACCTGGATTTAAGAAGGGAACAATTGCAGTAGGCAATGACAGATTTACCCTTTATGGTCCTGTCCCTGAGCCAGGCTAGCTGGACAGTCATTCAATCCTGGCCTAGAGTATCACACAACTGCCTGGTTCAGGGATCAGATTGGCTCTTCGACTGCCAGTTTGGGTTATTTTACCATCCTAGTGTTGCCCAGCTTATTCTCTAATTCTGCCCTTGCCTCAGCTCATTTGCTACTGAGACACTCATCTAAGCTGTTGTTACATCTAGACTGGACTATCCTAATGTACTTCTCACCAGTCTCCCATATCTTACCCTCTGTGAAATTGAGGTCCATATCCTGAATTGCACCAAGAAGTAAGAACCCATCACCTGTGCCCTCGCTGGCCAACATTGCCTCCCTGATAAGCAATGCCTCAATTTTAGAATTCTCATCCTTGTTTTCAAATCTCTCCATCGCCTTGTTATCTCTGTAATCTCCGCCACCCCTTCAATGCTCCATGATATCTGTGGCTATTCCAATTTTATCACGCCATCGTTAGTAGCCATACTTCAGGGCCCTAAGATCTTGAATTCTTTCCCTAAATGTCCTCGCTCTCTCTCCTCCTTTAACACTTCAGGTCCTTAAAACCTATCTCTTAGACCAAATTCTTGGTCATTTTCCCTAACATTTTCTTATGTGATTCAGTGTTGAATAATGTTCCGGTGAAGCACCTTGGGATGTTTTACCACATTACAGATGTTATATCAATAGAAACAGGATATAGGCGTAGGCGTCACCTGCTAAGCCAGAATTTATTGCCCATCCCTTGTTGCCCTTGAGAAGGCAGAGGTGAGCTGCCTTCTTGAACTGCTAAGCCCCTGAGGCGTAGTTACACCCACAGTAAAGTTTATTTATTAGTCACAAGTAGGCTTACATTAACACAGCAATTAAGTTACTGTGAAAATCCTCTAGCCGTCTCACTCCAGTGTCTGCTTTGGGTACACTGAGGGAGAATTTAGCATGCCCAATCCACCTAACCAGCACGTCTTTGGGACTGTGGGAGGAAACTGGAACACTTAGAGGAAACCCACACAGACACAGGGAGAATGTACAAACTCCGCACAAACAGGAATCGAATCTGGGTCCCTGGCACTGTGAGGCAGCAGTGCTAACCACTGTGCCACCATGCCACCCACAGTGCTGTTAAGGAGAAAATTCCATGATTTTGACCCAGCGACAGCGATATATTTCCAAGTCAGGATGGTGAGTGACTTGGAGAGGAACCTCCAGGTGGTGGTGTTCCCAGGTATCTGCTGCTCTTGTCCTTCTAGACGATAGTGGCCATGGGTTGGAAGGTGCTGCCCAAGGAACCTTGGTGTGTTCCAGCAGATGGTACACACAGTAGCCACTGTTCATTGTTGGTGAAGGGATTGAATGTTGTGGAAGGGGTAGCAGTCAAGCTACCATGATACCATACTAAATAGTATTTACTGCACAGAAACAGCTATTCAGTCCAACAGGTCAATGCCAGTGCAGATGGGTAAAAGGAGGTTTTTTTAAATTCATTCATGAGATGTGGGTGTTGCTGGCTAGGCAGCATTTATTGTCCATTCCTAATTGCCCTCGAGAAGGTGGTAGTGAGCTGTCTTCTTCTTCAGTCCATGTGTTGTTGGCACACCCACACTGCTGTACAGGAAGGGAGTTCCAAGATTTTGACTCTGTGACAGTGAAGGAAAGGTGATGCATTTCCAAGTCATGATGGTGAGTAACTTGGAGGGGAACTTCCAGATGATGGAGGTTCCCAAATATCTGCTGCTATTGTCCTAGATAGTAGCAGTCATGGGTTTGAAAGGTGCTGTCTAAGGAACCTTGGTGAATTCTTGCAGTGCATCTTGTAGATGCTACATACCGCTGCTACTGTGCGTTGGTGATGGAGGGAATGTTTTGGATGTGGTGTCAATCAAGCGGGCTGCTTTGTCCTGGATGGCATCAAGCTTCTGCAATGTTGTTGGAGCTGCACTCACCCAGGTAAGCGTAGGGCAATCCATCACACTCCTGACTTGTGCCTTGTAGATAGTGGACAGGCTCTGGGGAGTCAGGAGGTGAGTCACTTGTCACAGGATTCCCAGCCTCTGAGTGGCTTTTGTAGCCACAGTCTTTATATGGCTAGTCCTGTTCAGTTTCTGGCCAATGGTAACCCCAGCATGTTGACAGTGGAGGATTCAGTGATTGTAATATCATTGAATGTCAAGGGGCGATGGTTAGATTCTCTCTTGTTGGAGATGGTTATTGCCTGGCAATTGTGTGGTGCAAATGTTACTTGTCACTTGCCAGCCTAAGTCTGGACATTGTTCAGGTCTTGCTGCATTTGGATATGGACTGCTTCAATATCTGAGGAGTTGCGAATAGTGTTGAACATTGTGCAGTCATCAGCAAACATCCTCACTTCTGACCTTATGATGGAAGGAAGTCATTGATGAAGCAGCTGAAGATGGTTGGGCCTAGGACACTACCCTTAGGAACTCCTGCTGAGATGCCCTGAAACTGAGATGATTAACCTCCAACAACTACAACCATCTTCCTTTGTACCAGATATGATTCCAACCAATTTTCCTCCTGATTCCCATTGACTCCAGTTTTGCTGGGGGCTCCTTGATGCCTCACTTGGTCAAATTCTGCCTTGATTTCAGGACTGTCACTCTCACCTTGCCTCTGGAGTTCAGCTCTTTTGTTCATACTTGTACAAAAGCTGTAATCAGATCAGAGATTGAGTGACCCTGACAGAACCCAAACTGAGCATCACTGGGAAGGTTAGTGCCACTTGATAGCACAGTTGATGATCTCTTCCATCACTTTACTGATGACTGAGAGTAGTCTGATGCAATGGTAATTGACCTGGTTGAATTTGTCCTGCTTTTTTGTGTACAGGACATACCTGGACAATTTTCCACATTGCCAGATTGATGTCAGTGTTGTAGTTGTCCTGGAACAGCTTGGCTGGGGGTGCGGCAAGATCTGAAACATGTCTTCAGTACTATTACTGGAATATTTTCCAGGCCCATAGCCTTTGCAGTATCCAGTGTCTTCAGCTATTTCTTGATATTACATGGAGTGAATCAAATTGGCTGAAGACTGACATCTCTGATGCTGGAGACATCCGGAGGAGGCCAAGATGGATCATCCACTCAGCACCTCTGGCTGAAGATTGTTGCAAATGCTTCAATCTAATCTTTTGCACTGATGTGCTGGGCTCCCCCATCATTGTGGATGGGGAATTTTTGGAGCTTCCTCCTCCATTGAGTTGTTTAATTATCCACAGCTGCTTCGACAGCACCTTCCAAACCCGTACTGTCTAATATCTAGAAGGGCAAGGGCAGCAGACACATGGGAACACCCCCACCTGGAGGTTCCCCTGACTCAGAAACATATCACTGTTCCTTCATTGTGACTGGGTAAAAATCCTCAAATTCCTTCACTAACAGCACTGTGGGTGTACCTACACCACAATGACTACAGCAGTTCAGTATGGCGGCTCACCACTACCTACTCGAGGACAATCAGAGATAGACAACTAATTCTTGGCCATGTTAGCAACACGCATCCAGTGAATGAATAGAAAATAAATGAGACATGCTCAGTGTTACTTATCAAAAATTATTTATCTTTTGGCAAACTCGCCTGCAGCAGCTGTTGATTTGGCTCTGAGGTAATGGACGTTAAATATCAGGTCAGCTCTGTCAGTTTTCCTAGCAGGAACACAGCGGGTGGTCACATTGCTCCCATTCCCAGATGCATTGCTGGCCTCCATTCAGGCCTTTCCTCAGGAATCCACAGTATCGCAGGAGCTGCAACTGCCAGATACCAAGCCTGAGTCTCAACATTGCTTATGCCAGAGTTTCTGCTCAAATGCCGAGCTTGCTGTCTCTCCCTACCCACAGAAGAGAGGGGAAGGGGAAAGAAATAGAAGAGTAGGAAATCAAAAAGTAAGAGATAGAAAAGGAGGCTGGAAAGAGAAGTGGAAAAGGATAGAGAGGAAGGAGAGAAAGATGACAACCAAAAGTGAAGATGAAGATGAGTGAGCCAGACAGAAGAAGCAATTGGCATGACCCAAGGATTTTAAGGGGTAAAAAATGCCCAGTTACCTTATTCTCAGTATGTTTTTTAATTACATATCTAATAATGAAATATCACCAATACTTGCCTTATATTTGTCCCTTCTGATTCTCTTTCAATCCACTAGAGGTCTCCATGACCTTAGACTCTGAAATATGTAGTGCAAGATCTTGTTGTTTGGGTGAATCCACTAAACAATATGAAGTGGCTAATGCTGTCTATAGCCTGCAGCCAGTGTCAAGGCTGATACCACACCTTGGTGGAGGGAGTCTTCTAATCTGCTTAATTTTGGAGTCAGTTTAGCCTTCACTGGAAGGGTATGGTAGTATTCCAGAGACCTGAGCTAATGAGCCAGAGGGTTGAGTTCAAATTGCATCATAGAAGCTTGGGAACTTTAATCTGATTTGTTAATTAAATCTGGAATGAGAAGAAAACATCTGTAATAATGACCATGAAAAGGCTGGATTGTCATTAAAAACCCACCTGGTTTACCAGCATCCTTTAAGGAAGGAAATCTACTATCCCGTAGAATCATAGCGTCCCTACAGTGCAGAAGGAGATCATCAGGCTCAAGTCTGCACCGACCACAATCCACCCAGGCCCTATTCCTGTAACTCCAAATATTTACCCTGCTAATCTCCTGACACTAGGGTCAATTTAGCATGGTCAATCAACCTAACCCGCACATCTTTGAACTGCGGGAGGAAACCCATGCAGACACGCGGAGAAAACTCCACATAGACGTTGACCCGAGGCTGGAATTGAACCCAGGTCCTTGGCGCTGTGAGGCAGTAGTGCTAACCACTGTGCCGCCCCCCACTTAGTCTGGCTGAAATATGACTCCAGGTGCACGGGAATATGCTTGACTCTGAAATGGCCGAGCAAACTAGCCAGCTATATTCAAGTAGGTAGCTCACTGCTACATGAAGGACCATTAGCAATGGGCAAAGAGGCAGATTTCTCAAAATCAGCACTATTGGAGGCAGAGGAACCTTCCTTTCCAACACCCAAAAGACACAGCTCATCCCTACAGACATGGCTGTTGCTTTAACACCTGAATGCACCAATATCAACAATGTACAGTTGCCTTTCAGAGTTGCGCTATAAAAATTTCGTGGGCTACCTTGGAATTCAGAGTTAGCAGTGCTGCATGGCACATCCAGTTTTAAGTTCCAATTCCAATTCTCTTCCCATACCTCGTGGTGTACTAAGTTTTATTACTTGGTTATTAATTTAAACACATTCCAAACATCCCAGTTTAATGAAACAAGGACAGGAGTGGACTCTTAATTAATCCAGCAATTTCTCTCTTTATTTAACACTTCAGGTACCAACTCAAATTTAAACAGTTGCAACTCATTAACTCTGTTACTGAACTATAACTCTTAATTATTTAATTGAAAGTAGTGTGATGATAGTCTACCTTTAAGAAATGTTTTAGTTTAAGTCATGTTCTCTGTAGTTGTGGGCACACCTTTTCAGTTTTTTTTCTCATTGTTGCCTGGCCGTCTGCTGGAAGATGTCCTTTTATTGCTATTTCAATGGCTTTAATGGGTTTTTGTTTATTTTTACTCTGGGATCTTTTATAACCTTGCATTGTGAGGGGGAAGATTGATTGACAAGTTAAAGTCCACTGGAAAAATATCTAAGGATTTATTTTCAGTTTTTAGTTTAGAAGGGAGTGGACATCGGACTGAAAGCAGTGTTTCTCTCTCTCCCTGTACGTGGTATTGGAAAGCTGAAAACAAGGCTTCTTGCCTTCCTGGAGTGAAAAATCTGCAGTTGGTGGTTGATCTGCCTAGAGTCTCTCCCCCCTGGTGTTCTGGAAAGCTGTTCTAGGAATATCCAGAGGGCTGCTCGAAGTTGCTAGGCTGAGAAGTCAGGGTCTCAATTCTCCAACTGAAGGACTCAATTCCAGTATCATATGATTTGTTTGATTGCAACGGTGTTTAGCTGTTAAGACTTATACAACATCATTGTTTTTTTCTTGTTTGTAATTGGTAAAAGTTATTGCTAATTGTCTTTCTATACATGTTAACTGTATACTTAAATAGATTTTGTTTGATAAAAGCTCCATAGTGGGTCAGTTGAATCATATCTGAAGTGAAAAATCTCATGCTCACCCTAGCCAAATTCAAATTGCAAAACTTATGATCCAGGCAGTTGTCATAAAACACTTTGGAGTTTCTGACTTGAATTATAACAATAGATCCTACTGGGTTCAGGAAAACCTTAGCCAAGAAATATTCCCAATTTAGAATCTATCTTCTCTCTGAAGATTCCTTCAGAGCACATATCGTACGCTAGTTAATCTCTAGAGTTTTTGTTGGAAAACAAAGGACTGCAATATCTCTTATCTACAAATTCTTCCAAATGCTTCCAGAAGATTTTCTGTCATTCAGCCAACTATGTAACCAGAAAACGATCACATGGCTCGAACATCCAATGAAATTACTTGTAAACGACACTATTATGCTCAGTTCAAAAAGAACAAAGAACAGCACAGCACAGGAACAGACCTTTGACCCTCCAGGCCTGCACCGATCACGTTTACCTACGTAGACCAACTGCTTATATCCCTCTATTCCCCGTTTTTTCATATGCCTATCAAGATAAGTCTTAAATGTGGCTAGCATAATTGCCTCAACTACCTCACTTGGCAGTGCATTCCAGGCTCCCACCACCCTCTGTATAAAAAAAACTTCCCCTGCACATCTCCACTGAACCTTCCCCCCTTATCTTGAACTTGTGCCCCCGTGTAATTGTCATTTCTGCCCCGGGAAAAGGTTCAAACTGTTCACCCTATCTATACCTCTCATAATTTTATAAACTTTTATCAGGTCGTCCCCTCAGCCTCCATCTTTCCAGGGGGAACAATCCCAGTTTATTCAATCTCTCCTTATAGCTAATACCCTCCATAACAGACAATATCCTGGTAAACCTTTTCTGCACTCTCTCCAAAGCCTCCATGTCCTTCTGGTGGTGTGGTGACCAGAATTGGAAACAAATTTCAGATGGCATGTTTCACCGATTTAGCGGTGCCATCACGTCTACTGGAAAGTAAACAATTTCCCTTTATTTAATCAACACTGGAAGCTTCAGGTCATAGTTTCCAGACCAGAACCCTAATTCAGAGTAAATTTACAACCTACATCTCGCTTTAATTATAAATTGACCAAAAATCCTGGCATGCTTAACTCTCAGCCAGAATAGCCATTTTAAAGCCAATATTGCCATTATTGTTATTAAATCATTGTTGTAGTCACTCTTTCTCCGTCTACAGTTTCCATAGCTAGTTACCCTGGAACAGGTTGCTGGTTGCTAGTGTGTCACCAGAGGCTTATAGCTTGAGGGACTCTACATCAAGGATTTACAAGTTGACACTCAACCTGTTTGGCCACATTATGAACACAACTTCCTTGGCTGTCAGATCTTGGTATGGGACTCAAACCTTGAGCTACTGGCTCAGAGGCAAGCGTGTATCCACTGTGCCATTAGACTCCAGTTTTAAGTACTAATGGTTAATTAATGGGGACATTATCACATAGAGGCAAGGTGGATACTCTCCTGATACAACTGCTAGAAGATACAATACCACAAGAGATAACGAGAGATATTGTGAGCCTAGTCAAAGAGAAAAAGGAAGCATTTGTCAAAGTTAGGAGGCTGGGAACACATGAAGCAAGTGTGGGATACAAGGAAAGTAGAAAGAAACTTAAGCAAGGAGTAAGAAGGGCTAAAAGCACTGGCCAGCAGGATTAAGGAAAATCCCAAGGCTTTTTATACATATGTAAAGAGCAAGAGGGTAGCCAGGGAGAGGGTTGGCCCAGTCAAGGACAAGGGAGGGAATCTATGTGTGGAGCCAGAGGAAATGGGCGAGGTATTAAATGAGTATTTTAGGACATAGAACAGTACAGCACAGAACAGGCCCTTCGGCCCACGATGTTGTGCCGAGCTTTGTCTGAAACCCAGATCAAGCTATTTCCTCCCTATCATCCCGAAGTACTCCATGTGCCTATCCAATAGCTTCTTAAATGTTCCTAAAGTTTCTGACTCCACTATCCCTGCAGGCAGTCCATTCCACACCCCAACCACTCTCTGAGTAAAGAACCTATCTCGGACATCCTTCCTATATCTCCCACCATGAACCCTATAGTTATGCCCCCTAGTTGCCGCTCCATTCACCCGAGGAAATAGTCTTTGAACGTTCACTCTATCTATCCCCCTCATCATCTTATAAACCTCTATCAAGTCTCTTTGATAATACTTTGCGTCAGTATTCACCAAAGAGAAGGACTTGGTGGATGATGAGTCTGGGAAAGGATGTGTAGATAGTTTGAGTCATGTTGAGATCCAAAAGGAGGAGGTATTGGGGTTCTTGAGAAACATTAAGATAGACAAGCCCCCAGGGCCTGATGGGATATACCCCAGAATACTGAGAGAGGCAAGGGAGGAAATTGCTGGGGCCTTGAGACAAATCTTTTTATCCTCACTGGCTACAGGGGAGGTCACAATACACATTTCTTTAACCTGTGCCTAATGCTCTCTCCACTCGCATTGTCTGTATCTTTAAGACTTGATTAGCTGTAAAGATTCGCATTCTAATCAGTATTCTGTAACTTGAGTTTGTGTCTCTGTATGCCTTATTCGTGAGCAGATATCCACTCCATCTGAGGAAGGAGCAGCGCTCCGAAAGCTAATGGCATTTGCTACCAAATAAACCTGTTGGACTTTAACCTGGTGTTGTTAAAACTCTTACTGTGTTTACCCCAGTCCAACGCCGGCATCTCCACATACAGGGGAGGTCCCAGAGGATTGGAGAATAGCCAATGTTGTTCCTTTGCTTAAGAAGGGTAGCAAGAATAATCCAGGTAATTACAGGCCGGTGAGCCTTACATCAGTGGTAGGGAAATTATTGGAGAGGATTCTTCGAGACTGGATTTATTCACACTTGGAAATAAGTATTAGTGAGAGGCAACATGGTTTTGTGAAGGGAAGGTCGTGTCTCATAAACTTGATCGAGTTTTCCGAGGAAGTGACGAAGATGATTGATGAGGGCAGTGGATGTTGTCTACATGGACTTCAGTAAGGCCTTTGACAAGGTCCCTCATGGCAGACAGGTGCAGAAGGTGAAGTCTCATGGGATCAGAGGTGAGCTGGCAAAGTGGATACAAAACTGGCTCGGTCAAAGAAGACAAAGGGTAGCAGTGGAAGGGTGCGTTTCTGAGTGGAGGGCTGTGACAAGTGGTGTTCCTCAGGGATCAGTGCTGGGACCTTTACTGTTTGTAATATATATAAATGATTTGGAGGAAAGTGTAACTGGATTGATTAGTAAGTTTGTGGACGACACAAAGGTTGGTGGATTTGCGGATAGCGATGAGGACCAGCAGAGGATACAGCAGGATATAGATCAGTTGGAGACTTGGGCGGAGAGATGGCAGATGGAGTCTAATCCGGGCAAATGTGAGGTAATGCATTTTGGAAGGTCTAATACAGATAGGAAATATCCAGTAAATGGCAGAACCCTTAAGAGTATTGATAGGCAAAGGGATCTGGGTGTATAGATACACAGATCACTGAAAGTGGCAATGCAGGTGGAGAGGATAGTCAAGAAGGCATACGGCATGCTTGCCTTCATCGGCTGGGGTATTGAGTTTAAAAATTGGCAAGTCATGTTGCAGCTTTATCGAACCTTAGTTAGGCCTCACTTGGAATATAGTGTTCAATTCTGGTCGCCACACTACCAGAAGGATGTGGAGGCTTTGGAGAGGATACAGAAAAGATTTACCAGGATGTTGCCTGATATGGAGGGCATTAGCTATGAGAAGAGATTGGAAAAACTTGGTTTGTTCTCACTGGAGCAACGGAGGTTGAGGGGCGACCGGATAGAAGTCTACAAGATTATGAGAGGCATGGACAGAGTGGATAGTCAGAAGCTTTTTCCCAGGGTGGAAGAGTCAATTACTAGGGGGCATAGGTTTAAGGTGCAAGGGGCAAGATTTAAAGGAGATGTACAAGGCAGATTTCTTACACAGAGCAGTGGGTGTCTGGAACTCGTTGCTGGGGGAGGTAGTGGAAGCGGAAACGGCAGTGACTTTTAAAGGGCTTCTTGACAAGTACATGAATGAGATGGGAATAGAGGGATATGGTCCCCGGAAGGGTAGGGGGTTTTAGTTCAGTCAGGCAGCATGGTCGGTGCAGGCTTGGAGGGCCGAAGGGCCTGTTCCTGTGCTGTAATTTTCTTTGTTCTTTGTTCTTTTGTTCACATATAAAATTATGCTGTTTTTCATGATATTTGCACCAACAGCACCTGCAGACTATGAGCTGTAGTGGCTTGTATTATTTCAGTGCTAATTCTACGTGTTGTATCTAGCACTGTAAAGAAGCAAAGTCTAGTGGATATAGTCAATAATATTCCTGCCATGCCTGAAAAATTATCAGATTTCCTCTATTATTCTGCAGGGTTTTAACTCAATTAACCAGCACTCCACAAGGTTGTAACCAAAACAAATTTGTTGCCAAAAGACAAAACGCTGGAAAATCTCAGCAGGTCTGGCAGCATCTGTAAGGAGAGAAAAGAGCTGACGTTTCAAGTCCAGATGACCCTTTGTCAAAGTTAAAAGGCAGAGAAAGTGGAAGATATTTATACTGCAAGGGGAGGAAATGAAAGATGAGTCATAGCCATAGAAACCAGGGGAAAAGATTGCTAATAGCTGTCCACAGAGAGAATAAAGGATGTGAATGGCCAAACGGCAGAGAAATTGTAAGCTGTGATAGATGAAGATGTTGGGGGAGGGAGGGGGAATGGGACGGAGGTAGAATGTAGAAAAGGGGAAGCGGGGGGGGGAGAAAAGATAAGGGAAGGGGGATGAAGTAGGGGGAAAGAGTGGGGGAAGAAAAATGAAGAAAGATAATAAAGAAATAAAAGGTAGAGAACAGTAAAAAAAATTTAAATAAAATAGAATGAAAACAAAGGGGGCTGAGGTGGGGGAGAGCAAATCATCTGAAGTTGTTGAATTCGATGTTGAGACCGGAAGGCTGTAAAGTGCCTAGCCGGAAGATGAGATGCTGTTCCTCCAGTTTGCATTGAGCTTCACTGGAACATTGCAGCAAGCCAAGGACAGACATGTGGGCATGGGAGCAGGATCATGTGTTGAAATGGCAAGCAACCGGAAGGTCAGGGTCCTGATTGCGCATAGACCGAAGGTGCTCAGCAAAGCGATCACCCAGTCTACGCTTGGTCTCTCCGATATAGAGGAGACCACATTGGGAGCAGCGAGTGCAATAGACCAAATTGAAAGAGGTGCAAGTGAAACACTGCTTAACCTGGAATGAATGTTTTGGACCTTGGATGGTGAGCATAGAAGAGGTAAAGGGGCGGGTGTAGCACCTTCTGCGATTGCATGGGAAGGTGCCATGAGTGACGGGAGAGGTGTTGGGTATGGTGGGTATAGCTTTTTAGCTTTGACAAAGGGTCATCTGTACTCGAAACATCAGCTCTTTTCTTTCGTTACAGATGCTGCCAGACCTGCTGAGATTTTCCAGCGTTTTCTTTTTTGGTTTCAGATTCCAGCATCCACAGTAAGTTGCTTTAGTCCAGGAGAAATATGTTGCAAGTTATGATAAACTTGATAGTGAATGGGTGTGAAATCTTTGGAAAATTTACAAGTGCATTAATAGGAATTTAGAACCCTGTTTTATTATCGAATATGAACAGGCAATAGTGCAGCCATTGAGACCTTGGATGGGATTTTACGGCCTTGCTTGTCCCAATTTGCCATTTAAGGGGCCATTTATAGTTTATATTCAATGACAACTTACCTATTATTCATGTTTAGCTCATGTTGATTCTGGACATTGAAGCATAAAATAGATAGTATTTAGTGTTTGCTTTGTTGATTCGTGTAGAATAAAAATTCTTTGTTCTCTTGTTCATAGAATCATAGAATTCCTACAGTGTAGAAGGAGGCCATTCAGCCAATCAACTCTGCATTGACAACAATCCCACCCAGACCCTATCCCTTTAACCCCACGCATTTATCCTGCTGATCCCCCGACACTTTGGGGCAATTTACCATGACCAATCAACCTAACTTGCACACCTTTGGACTGTGGGAAGAAACTGAAGCACCCGGAGGAAACCCACGCAGACAAGAGGAGAATGTGCACACTCCACACAGACAGTCGCCCGAGGCTGGAATTGAACCCGGGTCCCTGGAGCTGTGAGGCAGCAGTGCTAACCACTGTGCCATTGTGCTGTGTTCTTCATTCTTTTAGTAAATAATCAAGATTTTAAATTTTGTTTACTTCTCAAAAAAATATTATTGGTCTCTACTGAGATCATAACATACCTCACCACTCAGGTCAGTTACCAGGTTGTGTTAGTGATGTTTGCAGTCAGCCAGGAGGTCTGCCATTGAGAAATGGCGCTATTATCAGTCTGTAGGGCATGGAATGGATTCCAGTTAGGACTATGGGACTTCAGACAGGTGCATGGGTTTTGTTTTGAGATCCTTTGTCAGTGGGCATTCTTTGTTAACTGTCAGCCAATGGTGTACTTTGAGGAGGACGTTTTTCCTGTGGACATCAGGAAGTTCAACGTGTGCTAGCACAGGAAGCCAGTTGAAGTTCGTTAATCTCAATGTCCCAGAAATGGTGCTCATGATTTCTCAGAAGTAAATATCTACCACGATTGTGTGACAGCTCCTGGTCCAGGTTGAGTAGACCAGAGTGAGTAAACCCGGGTATTCCCCTAAGTGTTTTTCACCCTGCCTGGGTAACTATCCACTTCAAATTTGTCTTGACTACTTATAAACTAGATAACCTTCAAATTTATTTTTCCAAATATTTAAGTAAAACTGGTGACTCTGTAGCTGCCCGGATTAAGATTGTCCCATTTAAAAAAAAATGGACACTGTCTTAGCTGGTGCTCAACTTACTGAGAATTCCCCGACATACCGTGGCTATCTTATGTTTCATATTCAATACTTCGCAAATCTCATTCCTAGCTTTTTTTGTACTGTTTGATAGGTATAATATGGTCATAAGACTTTGTTTGTTTTTATCCTCCGAGTACTACAACTCCTGTTCGATGTATACTTCCTTCCCCTTTGAGCTAATATGCCCCAATATTATATGGTGCACCTTTTGACAATATCACAGAATGCTTACAACACAAAAAGAGGTCATTCAGCCCATCGTGTTTGTACCGGGTCTCCAAATGAACAATTCTCTTAGTATCATTCTTCCACCTTCTCCCCATAACCCTGCACATTTTCTTTCTTTTGAGATAACAGTCTAATTTCCTTTTGAATGTTGCAAGTGAACCTGCATCCATTGCACTCTCCATTGCAGTGCATTCCAGACCTTAACCACCTGCTGTGTGAAAAGGATTTTCCCGTATCATTTTTGCTTCTTTTGCCAATTACCGTAAATCTGTATCCTTGTGTTTTCGACCCTTTTACGAGTAGGAACAGTTTCTTCCTATCTACTCTGTCCAAACCCCTCATGGTTTTGAATGCCCCTATCAAATCTCCCCTCAGCCTTCCTTTCTCCAAAGAAAACAGTTCCAACTTCTCCGATCTATCTTCATAACTGAAATCACTCATCCCTGGAACCTTTCTCGTGAATTTTTGTGCACTCTGTCCAATGCCTTCACGGCATTGAATGTGGCATGGTGGCACAGTGGATAGCACCCAGGGACCTGGGTTCAATTTTGGCCTTGGGTCACTGTCTGTGTAGAGTTTGCACATGCTCCATGTGCCTGCGTGGATTTCCTCCAGGCGCTCCCATCACCCCTCTCAGTCCAAACATGTGCAGGTTAGGTGGATTGGCCGTGCTAAATTGTCCCTTAGTGTCCCAAGATGTGTGGATGAGCCATGGTAAATGCATGGGGTTATGGGGGTTAGGCCTGGTAAGATGCTCTGTCAGAGATTCGGTGCACTTGATAAGTAAATGGCCTCCTTCTGCACTGCAGGGGTTCTATGATTCACATCCTCCCTAAAGTGTGCTGACCAGAACTGGCTGCAATACCTCCAGCTGGGGCTGAACTAGTGTCTTCAATAAGTTCAACATAACTTCCTTGCTCTTGTACTTTTTGTCCCTTGCTGTGTGCCACTCTTCAGTTCATCAGTTCAAATTACTCCCACCAGTCTAAGCACTTGTGACAGAGCTCTGATCACCTGAACTTCATCCTTTGGTATACAATTCAAAATACTCTCTCCAGCTAGAAAACACTTTTGTTTTAAGTTGTTCTTAGGATTTGGTCAATATCAGCAAAGTTGTATTTTGTGTCCATTCCTAGCTGTTAGTGATGAGGTGTTAGTTGCGCACCAATTGTAGCACTCATCCCTCTGAGTCAGAAGGTTGCAGGTTCAAATCCCATTCCAGAGAGCACATCATCGAAATTGACACTGTAGTGTGGCACTGAGGAAATGCTGCACTGTAATTGATACTACCCTTCAGATGAGTCATTAAACCACGGCCCCATAGTTAGATATAAAATGGCCCATGTCTCTCCCCAGTGTACAGGCCAATATTTATCCATCAATTAATATCACTAAATGAGGTTGTCACCTGGCAGTTTGGAGCTTGCTGGGTGCTGCATTTCTTGCATTACAACAGTGACAACTCTTCAAAAGTATTTAATTGACTTGTAAAGCACTGTGGGACACACACGTCTTTCTTTTTGTCTGCATCCCACTGCAGCCCTTGTTCAAATGATACTCCCAAATGGTGCTAGGTAGGGAACTGCAGAAACCATTGACAATAAAGGAATGATGATATATGCACAAGTCAATGTTCAGGTAAAAATCTTGCACTCTGGCTTTATTGAAATCCTATATTGGTGACAATATAAGTGTCAGCAAAAAGAAATTGTGAATTATATGGGGAGCACCAGTAGTCCTGCAAGTGGTGGATGAACAGATCGTGGTGGTCAAAAAATGCACTTCATATGGGGAGGCAGGGTTGTAGATTGGTATGAGTGAGCTATCGGTTTATAGAAAGAAAAGAGTAGATCAATGGGTAAGACAGAGTGAAATGAACAGAAACAAGTGTAGAAGGGAGACAAATGGACCAGTGAAGGTGTTTCAATGACCTTCTGCTTTATTTCCTTTCTTATACTCAGTGTGTATCACATATTTAATAGAAGGGTTCTAAAGTCTGAGAGCCAACTGATGATCTATTGTGGTGCAACTGCAGTATGAAAGTAGTCACATTTAAAGGTGTCATTACTTTGGTACTTGTACACTTGAGAGGAGTCTGATAGCCTCTGCAGCATTTTGAAGTGTGTGTGTGTGTGTGTGTCTTTGCAGAGAATGGAAAGCACCCTCTTAAAATTAATAAAAAAGAAAACACCTACAATCTGATCTCAGAAATGACATTATGCAAATCAAACAAGACAATCGGAATATGATCAAAGAGTTTCCTATGACTGAGGTTTAGTTGCGACTGAGACAAAAACAATTTCAACAGTTTCTCTCCCACTTAGAAGGTGAATGGCTTTCTGTGAGTTATTTTCCCAGTTCTGACCTACATTAGTGGGCACAGCTAGAGGAGCACAGCTCATTGCGCAATATAATGTTCCTGACTGTATGAGGTTTGCTACAATAAAGACAAGCACTTGTACCATCTGTAATGCTGAGCACAACTGCCCTTAACAACAAACTGTTCTGTGCCATCTAGGATCCACGCTGCCCGTCTATTGTTGCGTTAACTATCTAAACAAAACCCTACAACTTAGAAATTACTGTGCATGCCAACAGTGTCTGAACACTTAATGCATTCACTTCATTATGCAGTAATAATACATATTAGCTTTAACGTAATAAATCTTCTCAAGGCGCTTCGCAAATGAAGCAGCCGGGAAAATACAAATTGAGTGAAGAAGACTGGGGCTGGTGATGACAAACTAGGTTAAAAAAGTGAAGATTTTAAAAAGTGAAGATTTCTAAAGGATGTGGAGAGGAGAAAAAAATTCCAGAAGGAGTTCCAAAGTCAACTGAAGAGTGAGGCAAGAGATCACAAAGGTGGGGTGGGTGAGACTGTAGAGGGATTTGAAAAGAAGGACATAAAATATAAATTTGATAAGTAGGTGGTAAAGGAGCCATGTAGGTGAGCGAGGATTGAGACAAGGAGCAGGCAACATTTCAGAAGAAAAGGGAGAACTTGCATGATGCCATTCATGATCTCAGGATGTCCCAAAGTGCTGTACAACCAATGAAGTACTTTTAAGGTGCGGTCACTCTAGTAGTCACTGGGCAGAATGGTGGCACAATGGTTAGCACTGCTACCTTACAGCGTCAGGGACCCGGGTTCGATTCCTGGCTTGAGTCACTGTCTGTGCGGAGACTGCACGTTGTCCCCGTGTCTGAGTGGGTTTCCTTCGGCTGCTCCGGATATTATTAAAAGGATATCATTAAACTAGAAAGAGTGCAGAAAAGATTTACTAGGATGCTACCGGGACTTGATGGATTGAGTTATAAAGAGAGGCTGAATAGACTGGGACTTTTTTCTCTGGATCGTAGGAGGCTGAGGGGTGACCTTATAGAGGTCTATAAAATAATGAGGGGCATAGACAAGGTAGATAGTCAATATCTTTTCCCAAAGGTAGGGGAGTCTAAAACTAGAGGGCATAGGTTTAAGGTGAGAAGGGAGAGATACAAAAGTGTCCAGAGGGGCAATTCGTTCACACAGAGGGTAGTGAGTGTCTGGAACAAGCTGCCAGAGGTAGTAGTAGAGGCGGGTACAATTTTATCTTTTAAAAAGCATTTAGATAGTTACATGGGCACGATGGGTATAGAGGGATATGGGCCAAATGCGGGCAATTGGGATTAGTTTAGGGGTTTTAAAAAATAAAAGGGCGGCATGGACAAGTTGGGCCGAAGGGCCTGTTTCCATGCTGTAAACTCTATGACATTATGACTCTATGCTCCGGTTTCCGCCCACAGTTCGAAAGACATGCTGGTTAGGCGCATTGGCCATGCTAAATTCTCCCTCAGTGTACCCGAACAGGTGCTGGAGTGTGGCGACTGGGGGATTTTCACAGTAACTTCATTGCAATGTTAATGTAAGCCTACTTGTGACACTTTAACTTAATGTAGGAAAATATAGGGCAGGATTTTCTGGGGCTTCCCGCTGGCAGGATCTTCTGGTCCTGCCGAAGGCCACCCTCTGTGGCAGGTTCCCTATCAGCGGGGTAGGCAAGCCATACAAAACACCATAGACCGCAATGGCACTGGAAGATCTGCCAACGGCCAATGACGAGCCGTCTCCAGTGCTGGAAAATCTAGGCCATAGGAATAAGTGCTTGTCTTCATTGTAGCAAACCTCCTACGGCCAATTTGGCCGCCCTAACACTCGGTCCTTTTGTCAGTATTTTCATTGATTACACGGGCAGAGAGGTCCCACAAACAATGAAATTCACTCTCCCCAAATGGTCTCTGAGCTCCTGAATGGTTCATTATTTTCAACATTCACTGATGCTAGCAACAATCTGTTTAACTAGTTAACCAAAGTGTTGTGAAAGTTCTTTAACTAGTGGTGTACTTTTATTGTATCTGCCATTGGTCCGCAAATGTTCTGATCATTCATCTGTAGAAACAAATGATTCAGATCAGGTGCAGGTGAATTGTAAATTGGCCATTGAAAGACATTCCATCCTAGTTAAACAGACCTGATGGGGAAGGAGTGGTGCGATTTGTTTTGCTTGGTAGATGGGTCCGGATTGTTTCTTTGTCATTATTTATCTTGTGATTTTGAAAAGATCCAGGTGGAGTGTTGCAATGATGATTTCTGACCATAACAATTTGGTTGACAATGCTCATTCCGACATTGTGCTTATATTTTGTACTCATTGTTTTGCCCCGTTTAAGTTCTGTAGGCTTGGAAGCTTGAAACAAGCTACTGGCTTATTGCTGGATGATGCCTAAATCAGATATGGGGTGGCACAGTGGTAAGCATTGCTGTCCCACAGCACCAGGGCTCAATTCCAGCCTTGGGTAACTGTCTGTGTAGAGTTTGCACGTTATCCCTGTGTAAAGGGTTTCCTCCAGGTGCTCCGGTTTTCTCCCACACTCCAAAGATGTACACATTAGGTGGATTGGCCATGCTAAATAGCCCACCTAGATTGGTTCCAGTGATAGCATAACAAAAAAAGTATTTGTTCCGGATTTTTCTTCCTCCTCAAATTCAATACTCTCGAAAGTTCATTGATCCCAATATAGTGACTATACCTAGTGACAAAGCTGGAACAGAGAACTATAGAGGTAGGATGACATTGGATTAAGCTCAAACAAGTGTAATCTTCATGTTAAATTTCACTTGTTGTATTGTAGAACCATAGAATCCCTACAGTGCAGAAGGAGGCCATTGGGCCCATCAAGTAACAATAACAATCCCACACAGACCCTGTAATATGTCTGCGGAGTCCCTTCACCAAAATCTCTTTATTTACAAACTCTAATAGCAGTATACAGAGTGCCAATAGTTAGCAGTCTACCTCCAGGGGTGTCAGAGGAACTGACACTCCCAGTTAAGTACAAGGCAAAGACTGATTGGCCCATCAATTGGATCCTTAATCAGAGAGTTCATACTCCAATAGGCCAACCTCAATGGCCTGATTGAAGTCATTGCAGACCCTATCCTCGTAACCCCACATATTTATCCTGCTAATCCCCTGATACTGAGGGGCAATTGATCATGACCGACCCACCTAACCTGCATATCTTTGCACTGTGGGAGGAAACCAGAGCACTTGGAGGAAAGCCACGCAGACAGGGGGAGAACATGCAAACTCCACACAGTCACCCAAGGTCAGAATTGAACCCAGTTCTCTGAGGCAACAGTGCTAACTACTGGGCCACCATGCCACCCCAGGTTATTTGTACAAATAACTCTATTACAATGTGATATTCTCTTTTAATAAAACCAATAACCAGTAAATTAAACAGAACGCGGGGGGGGGGGGGGGTGGAGGTGGTTGGTGACAGCCACTGGTGGGACACTGTAACTAATATAAAACGTCAAAAGAAAACTTATCTAATTCAAATTAAAATGTTATTCTCAGATGTGATGATGAACCCCTGTCCCCACGGTGCCCACTGATTGCTGAAGGCCTAAAGCATACCGGTGGACATGGTGTGCTCCCTCTCCAAGGCTACCTGGCTGCTATAGAAGGACAGACAGTAGGGTCAGATGGCCCCCTTGACTGCCCGCAGCCTGGACCTGTCCAATATGAAATATGTTGTAACCATTAATTAACAATCTAGACTGGCGCTGACCCATATTGAAACCAAGACTTTGTGTTTATTGAAAGAAACTATTACTTTTGGCAAGTTGGTCTACAGTTTTAATTTTTGTTAACAGTAAGTATTCTATACATTGATTGTCTCAAGATATCTAATTACTCCACAGATGAGAAACCTTTGCCTGGAAATATGTGAATCAAGTCAAACTATTTCCGTGATCTACTGTAATTTTTAAACTGTAGTCTGATCTGTGTTTAACATCTGGCATTTAAAGTCAGTGTTATCATATAATGGGAAAACATGTTATTTTAGCACGAGAGATGTTGCAAGTAGATTAATGATTAACCTTTGGGTAGTGCAAATGTATCAGGGTAGGTGACTAGAAAAATAAAGCCTCGAGATCTCGAAGACAAAGACATGGTTCATTTACAAGAATTGTTGATTTAGTGGGAAAGGAAATGCCCTTATAAAAATCTGAGATTTGATCAGTCATTGTAAAATTGTTTTGTTCCCAACAAGGTTACTATCCTGTAATGCACACAAAATCATTTTATTCTTCCTCTATTTATCTCGTACTTATTTTAATTTAGATTTTTGTTTGCATTTATTAATTTTGGAGAAATCTAATTTCATTTCTTTATTCCTTTATGTTAATTGACCTCAGTTTTACAAAGACAAACTTTGATGCTTTACATTTTTTATTATTTAGATTTTGAAGCTTCCTTCTGCCTTTCACTGTTTCTTTGTGACCTACTGTTAGTAACTCACTCTGCATCCCAGTGCAGTCTCCGCATATCTCCCATATCTACTCCCCCCAGTGTCATCCGTGGTTCTTGTAATCCCCTGGCTCTTTCCTTCTGTCTCCTTTGGATCTTGACTCTCTCAGCTCAGTATTCCTCATTCTCAACCTTGGATCTTCAATCATTTCTCAACAATTCCACAATCACCATTTTCGATCTTCGCATTTTTGTCTTGAAAAGGAGCAGTGGAAGAATGTTTGAGTTAACTTACAGTCTAAAAGACTGAGATATGATTGCTCCTTCCACAAGGAGTCTCTTATAGTTAATCCTATCTGGCAGGGCAGGGGTTGTATATTTATGCGCTTCCATAACCTCATAGGGTGAGGCAGGCAGTGCAAGTTAGCAATGTTATGTGAGGATAGTGTGAGTAAGTACATAACTTTGGTAGAGTCATGACAGACCCATGTCTTTGTTCCATCAGATACCTGGGTATGTGCAAAGACCTGGAAACAGACAGTCCCACCAGCTTGGAAACATGCTGTGGAATTTTCCCGTCCCGCCCGCTACAGGAATCGTAGCGAGCAGGGGGCAGACCATGCAAAGGTCCGGCGAACTTGGGTGGGGTTTTCCGGTCTTGGAGCGAGCACAGCCAGAAAATCTCGCCCATGGTCTCAGAGGATCTGTGGTACACACATATAAACAAACAATAGATAAAGAAGATGAATGTCTTTGAATGAATAAGGCCAAGGCCGCAACTAGAAGGAACAGTCAAAGAAAATCTAAAAATGGTGAAAACGTTGAAAATCATGAATACTCACAACTGCTTAAGGCAAACTCCAACCAAAAGCAACCATTGCCAGGAGATTGAACAACTCAAGAATAAAACAAGCTGCCACCCACCCGTGAGCAAATAAGGCAAAGTTTAAAGGTGCATCCAAAACAACAAGAAAGAACTCATGTGAACTATCATGAAACTATAGCTGAAATCAGGGAGAAACCCACCAGACATTCTCAGCTGAGAGAAGAGATTTAAATGGCGGGAGTCCCCTTTTCCTGCAGCACCCCCCCCACCCCCACCCCCATCCCCCGCCGAGATCTATAAATACAAAGGCCTCCCTTTGTGAAATTCACTATGAAAAGTAAACTGTTCACAAATCTCCCTGTCAGATGCAAAAGGCAAATGTGCAGGAGAAAGCAAGCCCACCAATGTAATTTGGCTCACAGTGCTAGTTCGATAGATCATTTGCTTGTTGTTGATACTGACAATCTGTTGCAATTCTAGAATTATCTGTCTCAGTTTCCGGAAATCTCTTTTTGGCCTGTTCTGCTTGTGGTTAAGTCCCCCTAGGCCTTTAGCTTGCAGCTTCTTTCAATACTTCTGCAATGTCTTCAACATCTGAATGTGATCTGTTTGTGTGGGTTGCCGCCTTCTGACGTCAGTTTCCTTTCGTGACACATTTGGCTAGTATGGCATGCTTGGAAGGAATTGGTGACTTTTGCCCTAATGGTTCCTGAACCTCTTCACCAGTCAGATTCCCCTGGCTGGATCTGTTATAAAGGATTAGATGTTATGATTAGCCATTATTGTTGTATCATGTGACATGGCAGATGGTAAACTGAGCAACACTTATCCACTTAGTAATTCCTGTCTTCAACAAAGATCGACACAATGGGATGAAAGAGATCCATTAATCTTTGCAGCTGATTTGAATAAATATTCTTGCTGGTTTCCCCCCGTCTTACATTTGTGTATTTCTTTTTTCACACTCAATGCAAATAACCTTTTATTTCTAAATGGATTTTGGCAGCAAGCAGGCTCCTGTTAACATGAACTAATACCAGTTGTATATTCTCCCACCACTGCAGTGTAACTCCTTGGGGGCAGTGGTGATTGTGTTTGTTTAATTATTCTGAGAAATTTGGGAAGAGGAGGATTAGCTTTATAAACATTTAAAACGATTAAACAAATCATCTGTAAGAAACAGTATCCGACCGTGTTGAGGATTCACTATACTCAGTTTCTGTTCCGTAAAAGATCCGCAGTCTGCTGAAGGAGTCTCTCACTTTGTTGTGCTACAAAGATGTGAATGACACAATAATTTTAAATATATTAACATAGGAGGGTGAGGCTTAAATACTAAAAGTGAATGATCAAAGCAATTTTGAAGAGAGAGCTGTGGTGGCTGGGTCATTGAATGAATTGATATGATTAGCAGAGAGATTCCGTGCTGTGCTTGGGAAGAGGGGTGAATTGCTGAGGATCCTGTCGTTGGGGTCAGGCAGAGGCCTCTCCTCCATTTTTAAGTGAATCTGAGGTTTTTCCTCAGAATAATTTGGTCCCAATATGAATGAAGTGTCAGTTGTGAAGGAGGGATGGCTTCATAAAAGAAGTGAGTGTGAGGTTTGGCGAGACAATGCCACCAAGTATTGGTTAATAACTAAAGTTTAAGAAGCTGAAGGCATCTTTGGCAGCACCTCCCAAACCTGTGCCCTCGACCATGGAGAAGGAACAAGATAGCAGAAGCATGGGAACACCACCAGCTGCAAGTTCTCCATCAAATTGGCACAGTGGTTAACTTTGCTGCCTCACAATGTCAGGGACTTGGGTTTGATTCCCTGCTTGGGTCACTGCTTGTGCGGAGTCTGCACATTCCCCCCGTGTCTGTGTGGGTTTTCTCTGGGTGCTCCAGTTTCCTCCCATGGCCTGAAAGACATGCTGGTTAGGTGCATTGGCCATGCTAAATTCTCCCTAATTACATAAACTTCATTACAGAGTTAATGTCAACCTCGTTGAGACACTAATAATCAAACTTAAATTTAAAGCTTAAATTCAAAGCTGAGGTAGATACATTTTCAATCAACAAGGGATTCAAGGGTTATTGGGGAGCAGATAGGAAAGTGGACATGAGGCCACAATCTGATCAGCCGTGATCTTATCAAATGGTGGAGGAGGATGAATGGCCTACTATTTCTTGTATTCTTGTAAGTCGGAACTCGGGGAGGGCGAGTTGTTGGATGTGGATGCCCAGCGCTTGACAGGAGAGGAAGCTTGGAGCTTGGGCCAAGTCCTGGGTGTGGAGGCTATGAAATCTGGTGAGAATGGGGAGACGAGAAAGGTGGAACTTGGGGGAGTGGGAGGAAATAAGTAGGAAGATTTTTGATTTGATTTGATTTATTATTGTCACATGTATTAGTGTACAGTGCAAAGTGTTGTTTCTTGCACGCTATACAGACAAAACATACCGTTCATAGAGAAGGAAAGGAGAGGGTGCAGAATGTAATGTTACAGTCATAGCTAGTATATTAACCTAGTATAAGGCAGGTCCATTCAAAAGTCTGATGGCAACAGGGAAGAAGCTGTTCTTGAGTCAGTTGGTACATGTCCTCAGACTTTCGTATCTTTATCCTGATGGAAGGAAGGTGGAAGAGAGTGTGTCCAGGGTGCGTGGGGTCTTCCATTATGCTGGCTGCTTTTCCGAGGCAGCGGGAAGTGTAGACAGAGTCAATGGATGGGAGACTGGTTGGCATGATGGATGTAATCTTCATATTATTGATCTATTCTTCGAAAATTTACCCAAGCTGTTTCACCACCTCGAAGTTCACTGAAGGACAATTTAAGACCATGTCTCCAAGGTCTGGGGCATGTTGTTCAGTTGCTGTTAACAATAAACCAATTGAAGTGCTTGGAGGATGCATGTAACCTGGGCAACTGAATCATTCAGAGAGAACATGACTGTATCTCCTTGGTTCTATGTTATTTGAAGTTTGTTTTGTGTGTTTTTTAATATAGACTGGTTTTGTGTTAGTATACATGAAACATAGACCTGAATTTTTTGTTTGTTGCGTGCGCACTCTTGCCGGGCCTGGAAGCGGACGTGAAACATGTTCCCAGTCATGGTCAACCCTGGAGAGTAATTTCATGCTGGCTAGCCAATTAATGGCTATCCAGTGTGAAACATGCTCTGTGAAAGGCTGAGTGCTCCCAGGGAGGGTGGGAAATGTATGGACACTGAGACTAGTATTTCCAACGTGCTCCCTCAGGGGAGACAGACACTGCAAAACTGTCTCAGGAAACTGCTGGCTCGTGAAAATAAATATCAATGGAAAAACGATGCAGACAAGACACGTAAAATTGCTTTCAATTGGTCCCTCAATGGGCTAAATTGCCTGCTTGATTGTTGACCGGGGTGCTTGTCTGATTTTCCCATGCACCCATTGCTGGCAATTGGACATGGGTACTTCAGCCCAATTCTCCAGCCCATTCAAACAGGCTCCGCCCAAGATATTGATTCTTCCGTTTTCACAACCGATCTCCATGGTTCACGTAATGACAGAACAGGAAAGTAGTCCAATATTGATCAATCCCAAGGTTTATACACCCTACACCCTAGCTATGACTGTAACACTACATTCTGCGCTCTCTTTCTCTATGAATATATGCTTTGTCTAAGTGCGCAAGAAACAATAGTTTCCATTGTACACCAATAGATGTGACAATAATAAATCAAATCAAATCAATTTAAATAGAGGCCAGGAAAACAGGACTTCCTGAGGTATAGGTGCATGAGTGAGGGATTGATGCCCAGGCAAGTCCCAAATAGCCTTCAGGCTCTCCCACTGGGAGCACTTACACAGCTGGACTAGTAATGCCTTACAAGCAAAGATTCTGGAATGTTTATTCCCTTTTTATTATCACATTTAATGAATTAACATTTTTTTTGTTAAAATAATTTCATTAATGGCTGTAACTGCACATTGGTGGTCAGGTTTTAAACAAAATGAAGAGTCCTGATATTGGTTATTGGGGTTTTAGCTCGGGATTAGTTAGCTTCTTACTCTGGAAGAGACCTCCCTGGAGGCAATGGTCTTCTGTTTGAAAACATATTTATTTACTATTTCTAAAGGTTAAATAAGACCAAGGTCCAGCTGGAGGTACTCTCTGAGATGTTTCTTAGTCTTCTTCCTTCAATGAGTGACATTACAGCGAATTCCAGGCACCCACCACCCTCTGCATAAACATGTTCTTCTACATGTCCCCTCTACATCTTCTGCCACTTATCTTGAATCTATGTCCCCTGGTTCTAGAAATCTCCACCAAGGGAAACAATTTTATCCTGTCCACTCTATGTCTTTTCCTCATAGTTTTGTACACCTCAGTCAAGTCATCCCTCAGCCTTCTTTTATTCCAAGGAAAATAACCCCAACCTATCCAATCTCTCCTCATAGCTACAATTTTCAAGCTCGGTCAACATTCTTGTAAACTCTTCTGCATTCTCTCCAAAGCATTGCATCCTTCCTGCAATATGGTGACCAGAACTTCACACAATACTCCAGTTGTGGCCTCACCAGTATTTTATACAAGTCCAACATATGCTTATTTTTATATTATATTCTTCTGCCAATTAAGGAGAGCATTCCTTCTTCACAGCATTGTCTAATGGTAGAATTATATTTCCATAGTGGACCAATCCTATGTGAGGCCTCCTAACTCCATGTCAGAAGATTACATGGACACACGCAGCCTTGGGGAGAAAGAACTTGACTTTAAACAGCACTTTCCATAGCTTCACAAAATCCTAAAGTGTTTTAGAGCTCATTAAGTACATTTGAAGTGTAGTTATTTTTGCAACGTAGAAAAGACTGTAAGGTCTATGTGATAGTAATTGGATAATCTATATTTTAGTGAATTTTGCTGTCGGATAAATATTGGCCACAACAGCAGGGAGAATCTTCCTGCTGTTCTTTCTCAACACCACAGTGATTCATTTGTCTGTGTGTTCATATAATATGTCATAGTTTGTTTATATAAGTCTGTAGAGTGGGATTTGAATCCCAACCTTCTGACTCAGGGGCAAAACAATCCTTAATTTCTGAAGCCAATTAATGGTAAAGGTGTAATTTAATGGCACAAAGGAAAGATCAGAATGGTTATGAAGTTGAAGAAATCCTATTTTAGAAAAAAATATGTGAGTGTGACCACTGAGTCATGGCTGACATGGAGTTAGGAGGCCTCACATAGGATTGGTCCACTATGGAAATATAATTCTACCATTAGACAAGAATTCGCTGCCCAAGTTGGTGGTGGAGGCAGAGACCCTAAACATTTTTTTAAAGTACGTTGATCTGCACTTTAAGGGTTGTAAGCTACAGGGCTGTGGGCCAGGTGCAGGAAGATGGGATTAGAAAGAGCACCTGGGTGTCCTCAGGCTGGCAATAAAATGGGCTGAATGGCCTCCTTCTGTGCTGTGATTTTTCTATGGTTCTAAGTGATGCATATTCTAAGGTACTCAAGGATTTACTGGCACACATGCAGAATTAAGTAGCTTCCTCTGTTGGTTGTACAATGTAAGTATGAGGAGGCATGTTGACAAGTGAGATATAAAAAGGACACTTACCTCTTACGTGTACGAAAAAAAACAAGATAGAGGAAGAAGTGAAAGTTTTTCTTTAAAGTTTTTGAACAGAACCCAGAGGAGGAAGAGGAAAACCATACATCATCTTCTCACTCTTTAAAACTAAGAGCCCGCGTCAGGGGAAAACCCAGGTCTTATGACAATATTGGTTGAGCAAAGAAACATAAACAGAACATGGAGGAACAAAGGTTTGATAGCAGGATGTTCATTCCTCCCCAAGTCAATGAAACCAAATAAATAGCACCACTATCTGACTTGTCAGATTTGTGGTAATGTATCTAGGTTTGCCGATGTTCCAGGACTGTCTAGCAATTAGATTCATCTCCAGGACCCTGATTTGGAGAAAAGTTTGCAAAAAGATTTTTAAAAATGTCATTTTTGTTAGATTTTCTTTCCACACTTTTGTTTGTTAGTTCTAAAAACTAATTTGGAGATAAAGGAGTGAAAATAGGTTGTTTGACTGACACTTCTAAATGGATTTCAGCAGCAAGCAGGCTCCTGTTAACATGAACAAATACCAGTTGTATATTGTCACTGATGTACGTCAATCGAGCACAAGACACAAGGCTTCGGTAACTGAAGGCTTTTATTGCCTAACAATGGAACTATTAGAACATAAGTACACCACTCCAGACTGACGAGGTCCCGCCCGAGCAGGGGGTCTTATACCTCTCCCAGGAGGCGGGGCCCGACTGGGATGTGCCACAACAGCAACAACCACAGGTGTATTAATCCCACAGTGTAAACACCCTAGCCCAACAACAACATTAGAACAACCCCACAGTGGGAACCAACGATGGTTCACCACAGTCACACAACTGCAGTGCAACTCCTTGGGGGCAGTGATTGTGTTTGTTTAATTATTCTGAGGGAGATGGGAAGAGAAGGATTTGCTGCATGCTTCAGAAACATTTGTAAGAAACAGGAGGTGATTCTCCCAAAAATGTTCGAAGTGCTGAATTTGTGGGAAAAATGGTGTAAATCATGGTTGTTTTCTCAGTGGGAGTTCAGACTCGAATCTCCCACACTCTGTGCACTGCAGAGGTCACAATCATGAATATCATTAAAAGCTCGGAGCGCAGGACCTATTCACACCAGAGTCTGACAGTCCCGAAACTCTGCGCATGTGCAGTGGCCCCAACTGTCAGTCTGTAGTTTGCTGGCCAGCTCAATTGCTGGCCAGCCCAAGACCCCCGCAGTGCTGCCCCACCCGACATCCCCATGGCCTGATCACGGCCCCCAGGAGCATTCCCGGTCCAGCCCCGACCCTCCCCCCACTCCCGGCCCCGATATCCAGCTTGTCCTGAACTCTGGCCTCCCTCCAGCCCCAACTGATCCTGTCTGCAGAGTGGCAGCGGGACCCCCTAACCCCACCAATAACCCGTAGGCCCCACCCTCTAAGCCCTGCAGCCCTTGGGCATGGGCACTTTGTCCCTTGGTTAGTGCTGGGGGCACAGGCTGGCACTGTCAGCGGGGTGCCCGATTGCCTCCCCCTTCACTCCAGCGGGGTTTCCTGCTAGTTCCCCGAAAGTAGGGAGTTACTCTAAACCCCACCGGAGTGACATTGTACTGGCGGGATGGGAGGTGCTATCGGGCCCGGAGAATTCAGTCCTGGGCCAGATAATGACTTTTAAATGACATTAAAAATAGAATAAAATTACTTACCTGCTGTTCCCGCCAGTTTCCTGCGTGGTCCCGACCGTGCCAGATATCTGTCACTGGAAGATGTGCGTGCGTCGGGAACGGATGCGCGAATCCCGCGAATCGGCACATACGCAATTCTCCCGGCCCGACCCACCAAAAAAGTACTTGGTTGGAATGGGCGAATCGCCCCCACAGTGTCCGATTGTGTTGAGGATTCACTATACTCACTTTTTGTTCAGTAAAAAGATTCACAGACTGCTGGAGAAGTCCCTCACTTTGTTGTGGTACAGAGATGTGAACGACACAATAATTTTAAATAAATTAACATAGTAAAGTAAAGTTTAAATACTAAAAGTGAATGATCAAAGCAATTTTGAATTCAGTGGAATAGACTTCAAAACAGCTTTACCAAAACTTTGGCAAATGGAATATAATGTGGGAAAAATGTGAAGTGGTCCATTTTGGCAGGAAGTATAAAAAGCAGTGTGTTGTTTATTAGCGACTACAGGTCTCTACAGGAATCTGGGTGTTCTGTTGCATGAATCATAAAACCTTCATGATAAAGGTGCAGCAAGTGATAAAGGCAAATGGAATATTGGGCGAAATCTTTCAGCTCTTCACGCCATTGGGATCTTCTGGTCCCGCCAAGGGTTTCCCAGTGAAAAGGGTGAAATCAATGGAAAATCAATGATCCTGCCCCTGGCGAATGGTGCGCCACCTCCTGCCACCAAGAAACACGTGGCAGGAAGGCCAGAGAATCTCGCCCCTGGTGTTTCTTGAAAGGGGAATGAAATATAAAAATAAGGAAATGTACAAGGCCTTAGTTAGACCACATCTGGTGTATTGTGTATGGTTTTGGTCAGGATATAATTGGATTGGAAGTATTTCAGAGAAGGTTCACTGGGCTGATTCCTGAAATGAAGGGGTTGCGATAGGAGGAAAATCTATAGGGATGGGGAAATGATAAAGTTGGAACTTGGGAAATAAGTAGGAAAAATGAGGAGAGGCAATATAAACTCATCTAGCAGTAAATCTGAAAATATTTGCCCTGTATGCTGTAGAGTAAAGGGTTAACTGTCATGATAGTCACTGTACTAAAGTGATAGTCACTGTAGTATACTGTACTATACTACAGCATAGTATTACTGTATAATACTATATTATACAGTATAGTGTATAATATACTTTATACATAATAGTATAATCGTACTATTATGCATGATAATAACATACATAAGAAGCTACGTTACAGTGATATCACTCTCTGAGGAAAGATGACCAAGAAACATCTCAGAGTAGCTCCAGCAAGACAAATCCTGAGTTAAATATATAAATAAATATAAATAACTGTTACGATCTCAACGAGGCCCATGAGGTTGGCCTCTTGGAGTATCAGCTCCCTGCTTGAGGTAATGATTGTCTGTCCAATCAGGGAGTCTCACTTGTATATAAAAATGAGAATGTCAGGGCTACTGACACTCTGAATTTGTACCAGAAGCACCCTAAGGAGTGGAATTGTAAATGAAAGGAATCTGGTGATGGGACATTGGCTCTGAGGAGTTATTTCAATAACCAATATCAAGGTTCTTTATTTTGTTTAAAGCCTGACCGCCAATGTGCAATTACAACCATCAATTAAATTATTTTAACAAAAAGAATACATTCAATGGTGAATCTTCAACATCCTGGCAGTCACCATTGACCAGAAACTAAAGTGAACTAGCCATATAAATACTGTGGCTATCAGAGCAGGTCAAAGGCTAGAGATTCTGCTGAAAATAACTCACCTCCTGATCTCTAAAAGCCTGTCCATCATCTACAAGGCAGAAGTCAGGAGTGTGATGGAATACTCTTCACTTGCCTGGATGAGTGCAGTTCCAACAACACTCAGAAAACTCAACAGCATCCAGGAAAAAGCAGCCCACTTGATTGCTACCTCTTCCACAAACATTCAATCCCTCCACCACCGATGAACAGTGGCAGCAATGTGTACCATCCACAAGATGCACTGCAAGAAGGTTGCATCGAGGTTCTTTAGGCAACACCTTTCAAACTCACCACCACTACCATCTAGAAGGTCAAGGGCAGCAGATGCCTGGGAATACCACCACCTAGAATTTCCCTTCCAAGTCACTCACCACTCTGACTTGGAAATATATCATCATTCCTTCACTGTCACTAGGTCAAAATCCTGGTACTCCCTCCCTAACAGCACTGAGGGTGTACTGACACCTCAGGAACTGCAGTGGTTCAAGAAGGCAGTTTCCCACTACTATCCCAAAAAGGCATCTAGAGATGGGCAATAAATGTTGGCCTAGCTGGCAATGCTTACATCCTGTAACATTAATTTTATAAAAGTGCCAAACAGATAAAAAACGCTAACTCTGTTTCTCTCTCCACACATGCTGCCAGCACTGTGAAGTTTTCCAGCATTTTCTCTTTTTATTTCAGATTTCCAGCATCTGCAGTATTTTGCTTTTGTTATTATTAATATGGAAAGTCTTCTTACTCTTGTGGCTGTGCCTGTGTTCCACTAAGTGTTGAAGTATCATTAATAAAACAGAAAACGTTGGTCTGATGGTATATGTGGAGAGAGAAACGGATTTAATGTTGCAGGTCTGTGACTTTTCATCTGCTCCCTACTCCTCCCAGCCAAAGACTTGGCATCAACAGAAAGGAGAAGTGTCATTGCTGGCTGGCCCATTCCTACATTACAATAGGGGTCACACTGTTAAAGTATGCCGTTATCTGTGTAGTGCTTTGGGATGCCCGAGGTTTATGCAAGGTGCCAGTAAAATGCAAGTCTTTTGTTTTCTTTTTCTGTCTGCACTTGTTTCAAAGTTGATTTCAACACTGTTTCAGTTCTCAGGACACCAGGTTTAAGTCCAACAGGTTTATTTGGTAGCACAAGCCACAAGCTTTCGGAGCGCTGCCCCTTCATCAGGTGAGTGGGAGTTGTGTTCACAAACAGGGCATATATAGACACAAACTCAATTTACAACATAATGGTTGGAATGCGAGTCTTTACAGGTAATCAAGTCTTAAAGGTACAAACAATGTGAATGGAGAGAGGGTTAAGCACAGGTTAAAGAGGTGTGTATTGTCTCCAGCCAGGACAGTTAGTAAGATTTTGCAAGCCCAGGCAAGTCGTGGGGGTTACAGATAGCGTGACATGAACCCAAGATCCTGATTGAGGCTGTCCTCATGTGTGCAGAACTTGGTTATCAGTTTCTGCTCAGTGATTCTGCGTTGTCGCGTGTTGTGAAGGCCACCTTGGAGAACACTTACCCGAAGGTCAGAGGTTGAATGCCCGTGACTGCTGAAGTGTTCCCCAACAGGAAGAGAACAGTCTTGCCTGGTGATTGTCGAGCGGTGTTCATTCATCCGTTTCCATAGCGTCTGCATGGTCTCCCCAATGTACCATGCCTCGGGACATCCTTTCCTGCAGCGTATCAGGTAGACAACGTTGGCCGAGTTGCAAGAGTATGTACCGTGTACCTGGTGGATGGTGTTCTCACGTGAGATGATGGCATCTGTGTCGATGATCCGGTACGTCTTGCAGAGGTTGCTGTGGCAGGACAAGCCCTCCGTATACACAGGATCTGCTCGGATGAGGAGGATCGCAACAGACTCCTCCAGACGCTGAAAGATGCCCTCATAAGAACAGGATATGGCGCTCGACTCATCGATCGACAGTTCCGACGCACCACAGTGAAAAACCGCACCGACCTCTTCAGAAGTCAAACACGGGACACGGCGGACAGAGTACCCTCCGTCGTCCAGTACTTCCCCGGAGCGGAGAAGCTACGACATCTTCTCCAGAGCCTTCAACATGTCATCGATGAAGATGAACATCTAGCCAAGGCCATCTCCACACCCCCACTTCTTGCCTTCAAACAACCGCACAACTTCAAACAGACCATTGTCTGCAGCAAACTACCCAGCCTTCAGGAGAATAGTGACGACACCACACAACTCTGCCACAGCAACCTCTGCAAGAAGTGCCGGATCATCGACACGGATGCCATCATCTCACGTGAGAACACCATCCACCAGGTGCACGGTACATACTCTTGCGACTCAGCCAACATTGTCTACCTGATACGCTGCAGGAAAGGATGTCCCGAGGCATGGTACATTAGGGAGACCATGCAGACTCTACGATAACATAGATGAATGAACACCGCTCAACAATCACCAGGCAGGAGTGTTCTCTTCCTGTTGGGGAACACTTCAGCAGTCACGGGCATTCAGCCTCTGATCTTCGGGTAAGCGTTCTCCAAGGCGGCCTTCACGACACACGACAACGCAGAATCGCTGAGCAGAAACTGATAGCCAAGTTCCGCACACATGAGGACAGCCTCAACCAGGATCTTGGGTTCATGTCACACTATCTGTAATCCTCACGACTTGCCTGGGCTTGCAAAATCTCACTAACTGTCCTGGCTGGAGACAATACACATCTCTTTAACCTGTGCTTAACCCTCTCTCCACTCACATTGTCTGTACCTTTAAGACTTGATTACCTGTAAAGACTCGCATTCCAACCATTATTTTGTAAATTGAGTTTGTGTCTTTATATGCCCTGTTTGTGAACACAACTCTCACTCACCTGATAAAGGGACAGCACTCCAAAAGCTTGTGGCTTGTGCTACCAAATAAACCTGTTGGACTTTCACCTGATGTTGTGAGACTTCTAACTGTGCAACGCCGGCATCTCCACATCCGTTCTCAGGAACAGATACAGCATTGATTTCAATGAACAAGTACTTATCACAGCTGGATTGATCGCAAAACCTGAAATGAGAACTAGAAGGTGGGTAGAAAGATATGGCTGATAGATAGCGTGAATGGCAGCTTTAGTGTCAGCCAAGCATGACACATTGCACAAGTTCATAGTTCTAGCAATTACAATAAAATGTTGTTAACACAACAATAATTACTGCAAATAGCAACAATAAACATGTACCAACGTCAGTCTAACTGTCCCAGACGAGTCCTATCTGTGGAGGAAAAAATAGATCAAAGTTTATGCTACAATGGGCCCTATTTTACCATTTTGATTCTTGCTGGGCGGACTTGAAACTGGGAGTGTTTCAGATCCGACTTTTAGACTCGTTCTCAGGCGCCCCCATACACACTCTGCCTGAAAATATATCAGCGATTCCAAATCACGCTGCAGAAGCCTGTGGGTGGGGCTTAACACGTCCAAAATCCTGCAGCTCCGATCGGCACCTCCAACGACGCATGCGCAGGAAAAAAAATAATAGAATGCCACATCCCTCCTGGTGCCAGATAAAACTTCTCTCTGGCCTTCACAGACATTGCCCCATCCCCACAGCATTACGGACTCCCTTCTCCCTTTCCCCCCTCCCCCCCGCCACCAGACTGATCGCAGGCCCCTGCCCTCTTCCGCCCGCACCAATCTCAGGCAGAGTGGCAGCGGACCCCCCTTCCCCTCTACTGATCTCAGGCAGAGTGGCAGCGGACACCTTTTACCCTCCACTGATCTCAGGCAGAGTGGCAGCGGACACCCCCCCTTCTCCTTCACTGATCTCAAGCAGAGTGGCAGCAGACTCCCTTCCCCTCCACTGATCTCAGACAGAGTTGCATTGGACCCCCTTTCCCTCCACTGATCACAGGCAGAGTGGCAGTGGACCCCTCTCTCCCCCCCCCCCCCCCCCCCCCTCCACCGATCTCAAGCAGAGAGCCATTGGACTCTAGGCACTTACCTTCTCACTAACTGGAGCACCCGAATCGGACTTCTATGGAACATGTCTGTTTCGCGCCGAATCTGAATGGGCGAATGTGGTGGTAAAGGGGGAAGTGCTGGTAAAGTTGGGCAGCCCATTAAGTCAATTTAAATGCTTGCAAATGCATTTAAATGGCCGTCGTGCCCGTTCCGGGCACTGGCGTGGTCCCATTCATGGGCATTTTCAGGCCTCGAGGGAACCGGTGTGGAGGCGGGTGCGGATCACGCTATTCACCTCATGTCCGACTTTACCAAGTTTTCACGCCCAAAAATGGGCGCAACACAATGGTAAAATTGGGCCTAATGCCTACGTGTAGGTTGGGGACATCATGCATAAACTGGCCGAATTCTGATACTGCATATTTCTGGTACTCTTGCCTCTGAGAAAAACGATTGTGGGTTCAATTTTCACTCTAGAGATTGGAACACGTAATCCAGGCTGATATTTCAGTACATTACTTCAAAGTGCTG